>NC_088173.1:5387500-5687500 GCF_028769735.1 Zonotrichia leucophrys gambelii
CCTTCCTTCCTTCCTTCCTTCCTTCTTCCTTCCTCCTTCCTTCTTCCTTCTCCTTCCTTCCTTCCTTCCTTCCTTCCTTCCTTCCTTCCTTCCTTCCTTCCTTCCTTCCTTCCTTCCTTCCTCTTCCTTCCTTCCTTCCTTCCTTCCTTCCTTCCTTCCTCTTCTTCCTTTCTTCCTTCCTTCCTTTCCTTCCATGCATTCCTTCCTTTGCTTCCTCATCCTCCCTTCTCCTTCCTTCCCTATGTTTTTTCCTTCTGTCTCTTGTCTGTCTGTTCCTTTTTTCTGCAGGCACCACGTGTTGGCTTGGACCTCAGAGCCCGCGGAGCTCCCGTCCTGGCCCTGGAATGTGTGTGTGTGTCTGTCTGTCTCTCTGTCTGTCTGTGTCTGTGTGTGTGTGAGTGACGGTGTGTGAGTGAGGGTCTGTGTGTCTGTGTGTGTGTCTGTGTCTGTGTGTGTGTCTCTCTGTGTGTGTCTGTGTGTGTGTCTGTGTCTGTGTGTGTGTCTCTCTGTGTGTGTCTGTGTGTGTGTGTGTGTGTCTGTGTGTGTGTGTGTGTCTGTGTGTGTGTCTGTGTCCGTGTGTGTCTGTGTATCTGTGTGTGTGTCTGTGTCTGTGTGTGTGTTTTGGGAGCCGAACCGTCGGAGAGCTGTCCCCGAGCTGCCAAAGGTCTCAGCGGGCGAAGGAAGGCAGGTCGGCAGTCATCCCGCCCCGAGCTCTCACCACGTCCTTTTCTCCCATTATCTTTATTTTACCCTTTTCAAAACACAAACAGCAGATATCACCTCTGAGGAATCTGCGCAAAATTGAGGGGAAACAAGCCTGTTTTCCTGCCTGGTCTATTCCCTTCCCTACGTATTTACTGGAGAGGCTTAGCTTGTTTGTCAGCCTGGTTTAACGAGCAACACGTAGAAAACCTAAAAGGGGCATCAGAGGAGGAAAAGAGCTTTCAGATGAAGCCAAACGAGAAATGCATGCAGTTTATCCAACACAGCAGTGCTCATTGCTAGACTGAGTCTGTCCTCTTCATGTCTGTGGTGCCGTGTGATGTTTGCAGGGCTTTTGTAGGGGAAATCAGGGAAATGGAGGCATCTCCCCTGTTCAAGAGCTGCAGGAAGCACAGTCTGTCAGAAAGCACTTGGATGAGGATTTCAGAAATGAGAATAGTAAGAGAGTATCTGTCCTATAAAAAAATCTTGTTCTATCACAATAGATAAGATTAGCTAGTATTGTGTGAAGGTGCAGTATTTAGAACAACAAACCATTACTCAATTTAACATTTAAAACACATTTAAAAGTATTCTATCATCATATTAAATATTCATTAGTTAAGCCTACCCTAGAGGCACAAGAGTATCTGTTCATTTTTACTGGTTGCTTTTCCCCTATGAAAGCTTTACTGAGCTGTATGTAACCTCCCGATGTCACCCTCCAGGCACTCCAGTAGTCTGTAGCGTTCAGTGTCTCTGGGACCACCCTTTGTGCTGCTCCTACAGCCTAATTTCCTAGCAGGGAAGCCCCCCAGTTCTGCTGTTCTGATGCTGCAGGCTGTGCTCAGCGACTCCTGGTTACAGACACTGTAAGGAGACACCCAGGTTATCTGTGAATGATCACGTTTCACTCCTGCTAATTTACACTTCTCAGAGAGCTTTAAAACTTCTCATTCGAATTACTTTTTTTAGAGGTATCTTTAATGACCCTGTGCTGAGCTGTGTAGACAGACACTCCCTTAGGCAGGAGGGCAATCCTCAAGACCCTTCCCTGATCCATTGGCACCATGTTTCAGAGGAAGAGAGAGAAACACTAAAAGCTTCCCCTCTGTGACCCGGAACACGTGTTGCCCTCCACAAAACCTGCCAAGTACCTAAAGTATACAGATAACTGCATTTTCTCTGCTGGCATATAAATCTGTTTACCAGCATTTCAGGACTTCCCCTCTGTTTATGTGCACCTCCTGGGTAACCACTGCTGACACAAACTAGCTCTCTCCCCACCCTGATTTCCCAAGAAGCAGGGTCTGGTGGTGGAGCACAGAACAAGCTGGATCTGCACCTCCACCACATTCCTCTAATTTCACCTCAGGCTCTTTTCAGGGGCTCCACAGATGCAGTTAAAGCTGATAATCTAGTCATTGGTCTTCTGTAGCAGCTTTCTGTGCAGAGACAGATGGTACTTCATAGACTGCATACTCCCTTATTTCCAGACTAATATTCACTTACACATCCAGGAAACAAATTATTTTGTATCCAATAATTTTCAATATACCAAAAAAAAAAAATTGGAAAAGGTGAACCATGCATATTTTTAATAAAATATGTGTCTCTGCTACCTTCCCCATCCTTGACAAAAAATTGTCAAGGGGCAGAGGAAGGAAGGAGTGAGCATTTTTCTCAGCCACTTTCAGCAATATGTTATAGACAGGTATTTTGGCTGTGACTATGCAAATATTTGGAATATACAACTGAAATAACCTACATTTCTTTCCAAATTTGCCATATTACATTAATTCTGTTACTGCTGGAACAGACTACAAATCTATCAAGCTTAATAACATTCTCTTTGGACCCTAAATCTTGGTATACAATGCAGAAAGTTTTTTATTGAAAACAAGCAACTGAAATGGCCCATTAGGACAGTTAGCCCAGAACCCTGCCTTGCCAGGTTCATTGCTTACAGTCAGGAGCAGAAGTATAATGCAATTATGTGGCTGTGTATTCTGCAGCATCTCAGGAAAATATATCTGATCATAAGCCTGTTTTTCTCTGGTAAAAAGAGCTTGTGGACAGCTTGATGGCAGAATATGGCTGGTCTTTGTATGCGGCGATAGCCAGACTGATTGCAAGAATTAAAGACAAAACACTGCAATTGCCCCTGATTTTATTTAGTTTTGAGTAACATTTGGAGTAATTTTTATATCTAAGGGGGGCTGTATATTTGCCCAGACCTATTCAATTTTTACAGTGCTCATTGGCAGCTTTTTGGCCCATTCCAAGGAAAGAATGTTATTTTGGGGGAAAATATGTACCCGGGCTGCTCCTAATAAGCAGTCCTGGCAGGGTATATAGGTAGGGTTTGTATATCTTATCTGTATGCCCAGAAAAAAGACACAGGTCAATTTTATTTACTTATGTTGACAGCAATTTTCTCATAGTATCTTTTATAAATAGCTAAAAAATGAAGCAATTTCTTCTTATCTGATTAATTTTGAGGAGACCAAGTAATTTCCTGCCATGCAGTTAAACATACAAGAGGAACTAATTCCATTCTGACAGAATCAGAGTTTAGAGTATGAATAAGTTTTCGTTTGCTTATAGCTTTTGTAAAAAAATCTTGCAGCAGAAATGTCTTTAATTAGTACGGCAGTTATTAGTTCATTAAGACCAGTTATGATCTTGAACAAGAATTTCCTTTGTGCTGGGAAATTTCTTTTGAAACTTACAGGAACTGCATAGAATTGATAGTGCTGATTTTCCCAGTTAAAATGTTCCATCAATAAAGCCACCCTGAGCCTCATGGATGGTATGGATATGGAAAAAAAGGATCAGAATACAGCATTTCTGTTATCTCTACAGTTTCTTAGTGTTTGTAATGGGCAAGAGCGCTGTTTGCTCAGGATAAGTCAGACGGTGCCTGAGTACCAGTGTCTCTGAAAACCCTCACAGGATAGGTAATCTGTACTGCTAAATTTAAAAGGGCTAGGCAGTATGAGTGACTCCAAATGACCAAACAACATTTGTCCACATTGGTTTCTGTCTCCTTTAGAGATTCTCTTTGAAGAAAATTTATGGAAGTAATCTAAAGCAGAACAAGGACTGAAAGTGAACGGGTAGTGTGGTCAGTCTATCACAACTGCTCAAATTCACTTTATGAATCTTTTTTATTAAACAGCTTAAATGCCTTCTGCATGATCCTGAGTATCCTGGATTTCTGGTGCAATGAGAGATGATGCAGTGGATGCAGCACATTTTATACTTTCTGTGCTGGTCCAATCCAACCTCATCTAGGGACTGCCAGATGGCTCCATGGGATGGATTGCAGAGAGAGGCCAGGAGTCCAAACTTCCTGAAATAGATAGGAAAAGCAAGTTTACAGATAGGCCTTTGAATTAGGACTGCCATCACACTTTGTAAGGATATCCTTCAGCAGTCTCATAACAGATAGTAGACTAAGGCACAGGGCTTCTGTCTTTCTCACCTAATGATTTACAATTGAACCTCCTCATACATGGGTTCTTGTGATAGTTTAAACCATCATCCAAATTCTATTTCGTCTAGAAAAATATTTGTTTTTTCTAGCTGTTTTTACTTTTAGATTGAGGAACACACTGAATTGTGTGAAGACTTGTTGACAAATATCTACAAGGAACAAGTAGGAAAACCACTAAGTTGATTTTCACTCCTGGTTTCAAGACCAGTAGATATTCTAAATCAAAGATTAAAACCAAGTAAACGGTTTGGTATTAGCCTTAGGAATTTTGTTCTTCACAAAATAAAGGTCTACTTTGATACCAGGTGTTAATGCCTTTACTGAAATTTATCTCAGCTGATAGCATTACTGAAAAAGCTTTCAGCAACTGATAGAAATTGAAACACTGTCTCTATTCATGTATAACTAATACATATGGTAGACATAATTTAAAGTATTTCTCAAACTAGTTGGCTTGATATTCAGTATTCAAATAGGAAAGAAAAACTATTCACACTGATCTCCAGAGCAGAGCAAAATCAGATGACTTGTGACTGAGCAAGCTAGGTTCATGAAAACAACCTTTTAATATTATGGGTTGAATATAAAGAATGCACAGAACAGATCAAATCCAGAATGCAATACTGTATTTCTATTCACTGGATATCAATGTGCCCCTTTTATTGGTCTTGCAGAATCTGAGGAAGTCGTGATTAGATGGCATGAGTATTCCATTTGCAAAAGAATAGATAAATAGCATGAAAGTTCTCTTATGACTTTAAGAAGAAATTCCCCCCACACTATTTCTGGTTCCTAGTAAACTTTGCTGTTCTTTGAGAAATACCATTCCTACAAGATATCATGCAATTCGACATCTGCAGATGCCAGAAATACTGGGATGCCAACACCACTGAAAAAGTCCTTCAATATACAAAATTCATCTCCTAACTATCCTTCTTGTAATAAATATTATTCACTATTCATTTCTAGTGACCTTTTTAGCAGTGTTAGATTGTTTTATACTTTAAACAAGAAGAATCTTAGTGTGAGGGTCTCCAGTGAAATTTTATGAGATAATTATACAATAAATGATGAACGTACTATTTGCAGTCATCACTGTTCTGTGTTTTAATGCTTTTGTAAGCACTACCTCTAAAGGCCTCAAATGAGGCTATTGAGACTGTGTTGAATGCTGCACTTGCTCAGATTAAAAGAAATCTTGGTGTTTTCTCTTTTGTTCCTGGGCTTCTGCAGTTGGCCCTGACAAGTAGGTGGGTTCATATCAACCAAGGGAAGTGCACCTCTTAGCGCTTACTGAAATTGTACAAACGTACAAAAGTACAAATCTACTTAGTTTTCAAAACCAATGAGTAGACATAATCCAGTTTCTGGATAATTAGACATCTGGATTATCATAAATGACCTTATTTAAAAGGCATGGTAGGAGTTTAATTTTTCAGTACAGATAGAATACAAAGTGTCAGATCATAATGCTTTAAATTTCCAGTAAACCAAACCCTGAGAAAACTGCAGAAACAAGAAATTCAACATGTTCATCACCCATTTACTGTGTAAGAGTTTTCTTATTAACTCCAGAATAACAAAATGTATTTCAAACCCAATGTCACCACTGATTTGCTGTTTTACTGAGGTTCATTCACTGGAGTTTAGTGAGAGGAAGACTTGAATTGTCTGATATGATGTTACCACAACAGAATAAATTGTGAGGCATTCCAGCACTGACAGGGACATAATGAAAACAGATCTGTCTTCTGGCCCTGCTATCTCTTGCTGAGCAAGGTGTGGTATCTTCAGAAGAGATGTGAAAACCTGCCTTATTATTTTGGCATAAAATAATAAATTTGACCACTAACCATACCTTTCCCTTTACCTGCTATTTGGTCCTCCATTCTTATTTTCATCAGTTTTGCAGCATCTCATCTCTTTTCTGGGCCATGCAGTAATACACAGGATATCACCCTGACAGGAGGAAATAAAAGATATTTGTGCCCTCATGATAGCCATGTATTTGACCAAGTAAAGAGGACAACAATCGATTTATTTTCTTTTTTTTTCACGTATCACAAGGCTATTTTAAATTATATTCTAATTAAAGGTAGAACCACTTTGGGAATAGAAATGTACTAACCTGATGATTCAGTCATAATTTTAACATTAATCAAAAGTCACAGTAAGATCTCCAAACTCTTAATTATATTATTTTTTGACTTATCCATGTTTTACTTCTGAATTATTTTCCAGTTCTATTGCTACATGATAAATCCTCTGGAAAGCATATGTAAGGCCAAGACAAATAAATATTTGATTGACACAAGTTTTATTTTGTTGCATGAGCTGATGCTCACAGGTGAAAATAATTAAATTTTACGGTTTATGCCTGAGGCACCTCTGATATAAACTGTTGTAAAATACAGATCATGTTTAAGAGTTAGAAGTGAACACTGCCACTAGGGCATAGTAAGGTCATTAGACTAGCAAATGTTATCAATATTCATTTTTTTCTGGAAAAACATATTATTGTTTCTTTTGAGCCAAGGTCTTCATAAAAACAGACACAGTAGAAAACATTCTTGAAGAAGCAGGTTCTGTGAACAGTCAAGACCTTTTATGGTTACCATGTTTTGAACTCTAGAATTCTGACAGCATCCTCATCTGAGTCATGGGCAACTCCACCATGTTAATTGAATGAATGTTTGGTGTCCTGGCCAAAAGTGTCACATCTTTGTTGAATTTCAAGAGGACAAGCTCTGTGACTGCTCTCTGTCCATATTTCAGGCTGCAGCTCATCAGTGCCTCAGGTCCAAAGCATCCATGTACTCCTGAGGAGAAGCTGATGAATGAGGGGCTGATTTTCTTGGTACCCAAAAGAGATCCAAAAAAAAAGCCAATGAGTGAAACTCAGTGAAGTTTGAGAGATTGATGTTTGGAAATTCAGACAAAAGTCAAGATTTTGCCTTGTGTTTGGAGACAGCATTGACAGATTGTTCTCATGCCTTGTGACTTGTTTTTTAGACACTTCTAAGAGGATTCTGTCCCCAGCTTGAAAGCAGGGGGCAATTTTTTAGGGACATTTTAATTGTTTGACTATGGAATCCACTATACCATCTCATTTTAGTCACAGAACCTCAGAGATGCTTTTTTACAGACATCTTGCAAAATTGTTTTCTCTCAGAAATTGCAGAATTGCAACATTTCTGAGATTACTAAAAGAAAATCACAAAAGAATAAATATGTATGATGGAGAAACACTTTTGCTATGAAAAATTAATAATTATCTAGAGTTTTAGTGTGGCAGCACTAGCAGCAGCAGTTCTGAAAGGATGCACTAACCACTGAAATCCTCTTCATTTTGTGGGTTTGTTCACAGTGTCCTTTAAGACAAAATAGTAAAAACAATCATGTCTGATGCTGTTCCCAGCCTCCCAATGAGTGGGTAAAATTGACTCCAACCCTCTATGGATGATTCAGAGATTTTGTTCTTAGCATCCCAGAAGGAATCATCTGGAATGATTCCCAGAAGAAATCATCTACAAATTTACTAAACTGCATTTTAGGAGTATTTAGATGTTTTAATTCCACTATTTTCACTGCAAGGATCTTATAGATTCTTCTTGTTTCTACTCTAAATACATGATTAGCAATTTACACTCCTTTATTTTTATATCAACTTCAGCCTAACTAATTGCATGCCTGTCCTGCTACTACCGAATACAGAGCAATTCTCTTCTACTGTCCTCTCATAAAATCTGCTATGCCTCTGAAAAATACAAATCTCTTTAATCTGTTTAAGTTCCCTTTTTTTTAATGTATGTCACCAGCCTACACTCCCTAATATTGAGATTTTTTTTCCCTTCCTGGCCCTTTTTAAAGACTGGGGAAGGGATTGCAGACATTCTGGTGCAGCATATATAATTTTTTATTTTCTTATTTTACTTTTAATTGAATTTCTCTGAATGGATGACATCACTGGTAATTTACTTAATTTTTTGACGGATATTCTTGTAAAATATAAAAAGCTTAGAGAAATATCTTTTGTTTATTCAATTTATTTTGGACCATGTCAACTTGAAATTGTTTAGTCCACTGTTGTTTTCAACAAATAGTTATAATAGAAATTTTTTATTTCCAAACCCAAGATTGGTGCAGCAGCTCATCTTTTTGATGCAGTATTGATGAGGAAGTTTGTGAGCTGTAGCATTTCAGAATAGCTGTACTGTATGAATACAAATAGCTATATTCTAGTGCCTGTATCTTAGAAATCAACACTTCTCATAATGATGGAATTCATTAAAACATTTATTCTGTTATTAACCTCCACTGTTACTCATCACTTTCATTCCTATGAATCTTTAATACTCCTTATCCTTCCGTACCTCTTAACAACATGTCTGCTACTCCATGAGGTATTTGTTATCCTGACCATGGTGGGTGTCCCACCCATCACCAGTTGTTCCAGTTCCTTCATTTTTGCTCCTTAAGATTCTCACTTTGTACAAAACCAAACAAATATTGATTGGAAGGGATCCCAGGGACTATGTGGTCTCACTCCCCCCTTGAAGTAGGACTACAGCTGAATCTTGAAAATCTTCAAGGATACAGATTCATATCCTGCTGCATGTAAATTATTCTCTCATTTCTTATTGTTCATCTCTCATTTGTCAATCACATTCCTGTCACTAAGCCTGCTACAACTTTCTTCTTACAACTCAACCTTCTCTAGACTGATATTTCTTTAGCTATTTTAATACCTCTATTTCCCTGGTTTTGGGGGATTTCTAAAAATTGTGTTAAAATTAGTATACAAATTAAACTTTTCCCTTTTTATCTTCTTCTCCCATCTTCTTTTTTCTCACATTGTTGATCATAATCCTAGAAAGCTGCCCAAATCCTTATAATGAATAACTCCTAGTGGCCAAACATTTTCCCCTGTTTCCTACCTCCCTCATCACGAATTTATCTGCTGACGACATTTTCTCATAGCTTCTGTCTCCTCAATGGGCTGACAGAGAATTATACTGACAGCTGTCTGGGTTTCTTTTCCTTTAAGCATCTTTCCTGGGATATTATCCATGCAGTCATTGAATTTTGTCCCATTGGGTGAACTTCCAGAATTTTTTTCCAGCTTCTGTCAGAATTATTTAAATGTTACATCTGCACATTGTTTCTTGCTGCAGATAAAAGACTCTGAAGGAATCATGTGATGAGCTTGCCAGGGTTTTTAATATTCAAGGTTTTTAATAAAGACCCTCTTCCTAATGTCATCCATGAAGATTAAAGCAAAGGTGCCATCTGAGAACTATTTGTAGCAGTCTTGGACCAACTGTAATGCAAAGCAAACTAAAAGAATATTTTTTTTAAATCTCTGGTTTATCTCTCAATTAGGAGAATTTGCTTACTTTTCAGAACTGTGCAGCAGATTGAAATTCCTATCAGGAAGAATAAATAGCATAACTCACCAAAAGTCCCATTAAGCTTCAGTGAAGAAGCTAAGAATGAGTGTACTCAGTTTTCTATAGCCATAGCCTGAGTTCCTTGTGTTTCTCTTCCCAAGTCACTGACTGATAATACATTAACTATTCAATTTCAGAAGCTGTCATACATGTCAATAATCTTGCTCTCTTTTGAACTCTTCATTTTACCTGTGACCCTCTCCAGATTGCTTACAATTTTCCTTGTGTAAATGCCAAATATCTCCCTTAAACTCGAACCTGCCTGTATTTTACCTTCCCAATGAAGTAATTACTACTGACTCTATATAAACAAACAAAGATTGCTAAAGAAGAAGTGTTAGACAGGACATTTCTGCAAAAGTCACAGCACGGAACTCAATAAAAAGCTATGAGCCTCAAAGAATATCCTTCCATTACCAGTCACTCTGGTCAATATATAAATCAGAAGCTTTAAGCTTTCTTCTTCTGAGCAAGAAACTTATCCTTGACTTATCAAGTAGACTATCTGACTAACTGGTATCCTTGAGGATTTTTATATCTCAGTAAGAACATTTTCTGGGCTATGGACAGCTTGATTTCATTCAATTTCATGCCACTTCAGCACATGATTAAATCAGATTTAAATGGATGGACTTTACCTATGAGTGTTTGGAAAGACAAATTGAATTAACCTGATTGTCTTTCCATGTATTCTTTATCTTTTCTAAGTTTTAAGCTGTTACTGATTATCAGTGGCTACAAAAACCAGCTGGATAAAATATGCATATACCTTTTTTTTGGCAATGATAATAAACTTAAATTAATCTAACTAAACTGTATAGAATAAAACTAAAAATACAGAGAATAATTTTATAAACTGGAACTTGCCTGCTATGTCTGGAATTGGATATGCTGTGAATGAAAAAACACCAATGAATAAAAATATCCCCACGTCCAAAATAAGCAATAAAATATCTGTGGAACATGTCAGTGGACATGTCAGTTGACTTTGCTTTAAATTTAATATCCAATATCAATTGTTAAAAATACTTCTACACATTCCTACCATGTAATCACCCATCCAGTTTTCTGTGACTGAATTTCTGAATGGGATCTCACAAAGAATGCAGAAAGTTTCTGATTTCTGAGTTTATCTGTATTGCAAAGTGCCTTTGAAAATTCAGCACTTGGAGTATTAAAAGATCAAGAACAATTTATGCAATATAATAAATGAGATCACTCAAACTTACCCTGGTTGGTAAGACATGCCAGATTGTGTAAAAAGCTATCCAAAATCTAAAGCTTTTCTCTGAAGCCTCCTCTAATTTTAATAAATTCTTATATTTATACCTGTATACCTTTACTGCCTAGGACATCTATAATGATGGTAAGAGTACAGATGATGCAGACAGACATGATCCAAGGTCTAAAGATGCTTGTAAATGAAGCCAGAGGCAGCTTTGTGGATGCAGAGAACAAAAAAGTACAGCCCATTTGTTGCAGTTGTGTGAGAAAACTTTTGTATGTGAGTGGGATGGGATTCCCAACATACTGCCTGGCACACTTTTGTCAAAAGATGTCTTTGGCTTTGTCACCTTCAGATAAAAGCAAAAATATTTCTCAGTGGTTCATTTTTATTCAGTTTATACAGCTTGCAACCCTAATCATTTATCTGCAAACTTCTGCTTGCACTGAATGAGTGGCAGAATGTAATAATAATATCTCTGCTGAAGAAAACAGGACCACAGATTACAGTGTTATTAGTTTTTAGTTATTAGTGCAGAACCATGTTAAGTGTTACATCAATCTTGATGGGGTTTTGCTCAGATCATGTAACAGACAGCAGTTTAAAAAGTGAATTACTTCATTTCACATTTCTCTGCATAGATAGAGCTAACATTCTCTGCATTGCAACAGAACTTCTGGGGAAAGCTCACAGATTTGGGGTTTTGTCCTTTATCCTCTTTTGATTCCCTCACTGTAGCCTGTGATCAGTATGAGATAAGGAAGCCATTTACCAGCAACCCAGTACTGAGTTCAGCATTGATCAATACACTTTCAGATACTCCTCTGAGCTTGCAAGATGATGCTTATCAATCTCTCCTGCTGTGGTATTTATAATCAAACACTACAGGTAGTCGAAAGTTTACATCTATAATTCACTATGTTCCTCCATTTGTTGATGTGGTCTCTTGCTGCAGATTTCTAAAATCTTCCTAATCTTCCTTTAATTGATTTTTAAAAGAACACTTGCCCATCTTTCTTTCCATTCTTAAATTTTCAATATTTTTCATGTCCTTAATGGGTAGGACATTGAAAATAAAATACACTGGCAAGGCTTCTCTCTGATTTAATCACATGACAATCCTTGTGCCATGCCTTGAATCCTATAAAACACATATATAAAGTTATCATATTTCTTTATGTAGTGCCTTAAGCTTACACTTGAAGCTTCTGTGTCATCTATTTAATAACATAGGGATATAACAAAATGCTGAGAGTTATGAAAATGCTGACACAGAAAGCAACTGTAAGGAATTTTGCACATCTACTTCACACATCTTCAAAAACTGTGGTTTCTCTTTTTCACTGTTTTGGCACAGACTCAGTAATTAAAAGGGTAATGCTTCCAGGAAGGGTGAGTAAATGGAAACTCCAGCTGCGAAGGAAAAGAAAAAAGAACATATTTGATATTACTACGGACCATCCAGCAAAAATCACAAAGCAATCTGGTAGAGACAGAAGACTTCTGTTTCTTTTTCTGAAAAATGTAACAGGCATTTACCCAATGTCCTTTATTGTTTCTTGAGATTTGGATAGGCAGCTTGAGATAACCTCAAACAAGAACCAAATTGTTCATTAGAACTTTGCATAAAAACTTATTTTATCTTTGCATTATACACTACTGATACAAATAATGGAGCTAGTTTGGCAACGAGGAACTGTAATCCTATCAATCTTGGAGGAATGTTCTCTCTTTTATTTGAAATAAATGAAAACTGCACACAGATGTTAGCAACAGTACCTTCTTTCAAATCGAGGACAAAAGAGATAAATCATTATTTGAACCTCAAGTGCCCCTTGCTGCAAGGTGATGAACACCATCTAAACAATGCTATGCCAACATGTGTTAAAATGATTGAGAACTGATGGCACTGGAGATTGCATACTTGTGCTGGTGATGCTATTAAAAAGACAATAAAAAATTCAAATTTCAAACAACCTTTAATGCAAAATACCAGTTCTATAAAGTATTTATTTTGGCTTTCAAAATGCATTGACAAAGAATTATTGTTATAAAGTATTTCCATAATGTCTGTAATGAGGTTCTCAGTAATTAATTTGAACACCATCAGAGCCTTCTTTGGATATTCAAACTGCCTTCAAACTGCCTATGGAGTTTTGCATATGATTTCATCTGAAAACACATAGTGACTAAGAAAACTGGCAATGCTGGCTCTGGAGTTATATATTCCATTTCTACCCATATGCTACTGCTTGTGTGCCTACAAGTAAATTACTAACTTTTTTGACCTAAAGTCTTCATTGAACTTCATCTAATTAACGCTGATGTGAGCATTAGTAAACTTGCACAGCCTCTGGAGAGTCTCAGCCTTTCAGTCTCAGCCTTGCTAAACAAACGCAAAGCACTGCAATCATATTTTCTTCCATATAATTCTAAAATGTGTGACTTATTTTGCAGACATACTAATTTATGTCTGCATAAAAAGGTGCTTTTTTTTTTTTTCTCCCAGGAGATATCAAATGGATTAGTGGAAGTAGGTGTATTCATCTGGGCATAAAAGGTCAAAATATACCCCTTTGCATCCATAACTTTTTAAATTAAGAGCAAGCTGATCCCAGGTATCATTACTGTCAGTAATATTCTGATAGGTGTATAAAATTTTTGGGGGGAAAACATGGAAGTGCTAGTTACAATTTCAGCTGTGTCTGTGCTGATTGTGTTGGACTGCCACGGTGGAGAAATGGGACTGTACTGCTAATGAGTTAGATAAGTCCTCAGCAATTACAATGACACTCTTATAAATATCTGAACTATCAATTACCAATGAAAGCAAACGGGGGCCTTGATGGTATGGAAGAATCCTCTTACAACTATTGAAAACAAAATCATTCATAACAAACAGATCAATTTCTGCTCCTCCTCTTGGCTCAATCAGTAATGTCATAGCAGAGGAGAACTGGGAAAAGGAGGAGCCAAGAGCTGACACTTGATTTCTAAAAATGTAATTTAATGTCTTCTTGCAAGTTAAACTAAACAGTAGCATGGTCTGAAGTGCTCAACAGAAGAGACTACATTGAACAAGAAGCAACAAGATGTGCAGAACAAAATGGGAAAGTCAGAAGAACAAGGATTGGTATGAAGGAAAAGGGGACTAGTTGCAAAGGGCAAAGTGGGACATTTCATATTAAATCTTCCAAATTATGACATTTTTTTAATCCATGAACTTTCAGAAATAAAAAGTGGTTTAACATTCTATTTAAATGAAATTAAGGTAAAATTATGAAAGACAACTTTTGCTGTTATGACTAAGAGACCAAACCAGAATCTAAAAATTAATGCTTTGCATAAAGGTGCATTGAGCACTTCCTAAATTACAAGTGCTAAGAAATGAAAAGGCACTCTTGCTAAAGACACGCAGTTGTCATCCTAGGTTCACTTAAGAAATACAAGTAATCTTGAACACTGCCCAGGTTTTTATCCCCTTGTGACATTTCAGTTAAACATTCAGTGGTTTTTATGTTTCAGTTGCATCTAAACAAATCTCCTGGATATATCAATATTTCATTTTGAAATATAGTAATCTGGAAATGGTTCAACTTGAATTTACTGGGCTATATTTGTAGTCTTAATTTTGGTTTAGCATAAATGTTTGTCAGTCTCTATTACACACCTGAGAATGCCCAGCAGACACACTGAGAATCCTAATTCCCTACTGCTGTTTAGTAGAGTCTCCTCCACCTGCAGAAAAATCAACTCAAAGTAGGAGGTAGTTCTTGCATCTACTTCACAGTCACCTAAATGAGAGATGAATGGTTGGGAGAGAAGTGGGAAATCAGGTTCTGCATCTTCAATTTAAAAGTGTTAACTAGCCTAAGATTGCTTAGATTATTTGCCATTGTTATGGTATTAGAATCCCTATCAACCGACTCTTTTGCTCCTTTCTTGTCAACCTACTTCATTACACATTCTTCCTGAGCATCTTCCAATCAATCTTCAGGTTTAATTACCATAAGTCAGAAATAAGGATGATTGCAGATGTTGATTCCCAGCATTCTTGGTGACAGGAATATGTCTTTCTTGCTGTTAAAGAGTAATTGAATTGAAAGCCTCTGGGAACGATTAGAACCTGGAGCAGACGCTTGCTGTCCTGAAACCCGTGCTGCCAGGAGGGGGAACCTGCTGCACATCCTTGAGAGAAAGCCAGAAGCACAACTACATGAAGCCACAGCAGTCAAAAGTCAAAGGTGTCAGTCACCAGGCCTGCATTTTGTTTTGATGCCACTTCAGACGAGTTATAGACTTCCAAATGAGAATAGAAACATGTTCACACAGCTATTCGGCACAAATAATTTTAAAAAAACATCAATATTAAAGGCAAGGGGAAGATTAATGAAGGGAGGATTAAACCTTTCCAAGACCTTGCAAATTACATAAGCTACATGTTGGAGAGCGAACAGAAGGCTGCTTCTGCTTTGTGCCATCCTTCTGTCAGAGGTGGCTGATATACCTGTACGTGAGTAAAGCTCCCTAATTTATGATTTGATGACTATTGACCAAATATTTCAGAAACTTGTTTCAAAAATCCTGCTTTTTAATATAATACCACTGACAGTCTTTAGGCTCACGTGGCTTTGAAGAGGTGCGGTTTCCCCCCCCGTCTTTTTACATTATAGGGAAGCAATGACACTGAAACACAGGGGCACAACCTTGCACCAGCTTTGTTTGACACCACCGGGCCACCGCAGCACCGGGAACTGCGGAGCGCCCTACACGGGTCCTGTGACGCTACGATTCCCATTCATATCGCTGATGCTCAGCACTGAGCCTCGCCAGGCCGCTGTGGAAACCCAGAGCCCTGGAAATCCAGCTGGCCCTCAGTGAGCAAACGCTCCCCAAACTGGGCCAAAGCGAGCACTAATACTGTTGCTGTAGCTGTCACCACACACAAGTGCCCCTGAGCAGACCCTGCAGCCGGAGCCGAGCCCTGATGTCCGGGCTGCTGTGCACAGCGGAGCAGGGACCACCGTCCCGCCCAGCGGGCTCGGCCCGCAATCGCAGCCCCGCCGGGCCATCCCTGCGCACCTCCCAGCGCCGGCCCGTGACGCCGCCAGGCGCCGTCGGGAGCATCCCAGACACCGCCTACATTGCCCGGCAGCCCCGCGGCCCGCGGGAAGTGGCGTCCGGTCGCATCCGGGAGTGGGGATCTGCCGGAGCGTGTTCCGTGCCCGGTGCGGCGCTTGCGGTGGGTCGCGGCCGGGCCGGGAGCGGGAGCTCGGGAGGCGGCGGCTGCGGTCGCCCGTGTCCCGCAAACTGAGGCGCTTCTCTCCCCGCAGGTGCGGCCATGGCGGACTCCACGCAGAACGGGCCCATGCCAGGCGGGGCCGGCGGCGGGGCCGTGGTAAGGAGCTGCCGGAGCTGCCGGGCCTGGGGGCCCGGGCCGGCCGCGGTGCTGCTCCGGCGGCGGGCGGGGGGTCCTGCCGGGGGGACGGCAGCGGGCACCTCTCGCCCGGGTGCGGGCAGGGGCGAGCAGCTTTCGCTTTCCGATCGAAAGCAGGCTGTTGGTGTGCCGCTGCTCTTGCAAATGGCTGAATTGAAAGTAATTCCGTGTGCTAGCATCTGTATTTCACAGAATCATAGAATATGTTGAATTGAAAGGGACCCACAAGAATCACCGGGTCCAGTTCGTTGGCCCTGCACAGGACGCCCCAGAAGTCGCACTGTGTGCCTGAGAGCATTGTCCAAGGGCTTGTACTCTGTCAGGCTTGGTGCTGTGACCACTTCCCTGGAGAGCCAGTTCCAGTGCCCAAACACCCTCTGAGTGAAAAACCTTTTCCTGATAATCTAACCTAGCCTTGACACAGCTTCATGCCATTTCTGTAGTTATATTGTGCATGTAAGATACGAAATCGTATTATGAAGATGCTTGTAGGTTTCTGATCAATTCCATAGAGAGGCACTAGAAATGTCGGGGAAAAGAGGATTCTTCAAAAGCTGGTCCAAATTTGGAAAAAAATACGAACTCTGTCAGAAGGAAGGAAGCTGTTTAGACTCTGATGCACATAGAGCTAAAAGCATTCTGTCTTTCATTAGAGCCTTTAAGGCACTTTGGCTATATCAGGACTGAGGAGAGCAGTGGTTAGGGAAGAGAGGTGCAGGATTACTGTGAAAAGTTTTCTGCTTTTGCAAGGCCAGGAATATGTAAGCCAAAACGATGCCACTTTCCGTGTAATGTGGTTATGCTAGTTTTACCTGACCCTATATTTTCTCCCCTTCAATTGGAAGAATTGTGGAGATTTAGCCTCAGGTTTGTGCATTGAATTCTAAAAGAAACCTTGAAGCAAAAGTCAGTCAGGTCTGGAGACCCTACATGATAACATTTGTGAAGCTGACTGTTTAGTGAGGCGTGTTTGGATAGAAAAACTATTTTTCTGGAATTTCTTACCACTGTATTTAATTGTAATGTACAAAGGAACCTCTTGGTTTTGAGGAAGCTGAACTATTTTTGATCTGGCTAGTAACATCATATGAGCCGAGTATTACAGAACAAAAAAAAAAAAAGCTTTCTGCTTCAAGCTATAATTTACTTGTATTTGAGGTTGGAGAAAGATTTGAAATTTAATAGAGTTGGGAAGAATGTTCATTGTATGCAAGTATTAAAATACCAACTTCTGGTGGGGTTTTTTTCTTTTTTTTTCTTTTCCAATGTAGCAATTTCTGATGGCTAACAAGTTGGATACAGCAATGTGGATTTCCCGCTTGTTCACGGTTTACTGCTCAGCTTTATTTGTCCTGCCTCTTCTAGGGTATGTACTGAAATATAAATTTAAATATTTACAAACAACTAGATTCTCTTTGCACAAAATTGTTTTTTCATGTAAAGTAAATTGGTGTTATTTGGGCTACTTAGATGCTTTTTGTCAGAATAGTTTACAGATTTTAGATTGGTTTAAAACACTTGTAGATGTGTTGGGAAAATGTATTGAAAAAACGTAAAGCAGTGGTAAATGCATGTTTTAGTGTGTAAATGGAGTATTATATTGAATTGTGTTAGGCACCTGCAGTAAAGTCAGTGTTAAACAGCTGAGTTATTTTCTGGGAATAGTGCTTATGTACGACAATACAAATAAATACGTCAGGCATTGTTCAGTTGTGATGCAATTCTCGAAGGTAGAGCTTGGTTCACATGGTAACATCGCCTCTGATGATTTGCAGGTTGCACGAAGCAGCAAGCTTTTACCAGCGTGCCTTGCTGGCAAATGCTCTCACCAGTGCCCTCCGACTACACCAAAGGCTACCGCACTTCCAGCTGAGCAGGGCTTTTCTGGCTCAGGCTTTGCTGGAGGACAGCTGCCATTACCTGTTGTACTCCCTTATCTTTGTGAATTCCTACCCTGTTACGAGTATCCTTGTCTTGTGTCATCCTGCTAATGTTTTTTAATATGTTAAAAACATGTTTCTTTTCATCATTTCTGCCATGATTTGAAAAGCTAGTTGAACTAGTTTGATATGTTTGCTATTTATAGAACATACTCTGTGTAAAAGATGAGAGGCTTATGTTGATTGATCCATATTCAGTTTAATCAGCCCTATAATTAGAGCACTGCATTCTCTGTCTACTTAGACTTTCTTTTTTGAGGCTTAAATTTGGGGGATTTTATGACCAGCCTCCAGTGATATTTGGAGAAGATGGTATCTCATTTATTGCCAGTGCAGGGTTTATACATGTCTTCTCACTGTAGTAGACATTCATCATGTAGACAGATAATCATTTAGTAGTAACTTTCTCAGATAAGTTATTAAACTGATAAAAGTCTGCAAAATTTCCTCCTGTGGATTGTCAAAGGTGACATGTCAGAGCTCACATTTCTTAACGCCACATGATATATGCTTAATGTTCTACTCCTAAAATCCTTCTGGCAGGGAAATGTTAACATTCTTGCTCTGTAAAATCAGAATGGCTGGCAACTGCATGTTCTTTGGTAAAGACATGAATTTTGTAGCATCTTTTAACCAAAGATATGACTACACATATTTCAGAGGTTTTAAGTAGTAAGCTCAGGTGTGCCATCTGTGCAGAGAGAACACATTTCAGTAGAAGTGCACTGGTGTCTAATGGTGTGTGTTATACTTTTGTATACCTGCAGACACCCATATTTTGAAGATAATAAAAGTGCATAGCAAAGAAGTGTAAGAAGCAGAAGGAAGAGTTATAAATGTAGGTCATAGACTTAGACATATCTTCATCCAGTATAGGTCATTCCAGCCAAACTTTTGCAAAGATCCATCAAGCTGTCACTGGTGTAACATCATGGAGAAGTGAAGCACTTGCACAGCCTGTAATTTTCCTTATGGCTTGCTTCAGTGAGTATTTTTCCAGTTCTGCTGTTCTCTTTGCTTCATGCTGCCACATACACAAAGAAGGTTCTTGATGTAAGTATGATATGTATATGCTATGATGAATGCAGTTAGTATTCTTGGGGATTATGAACAGGTTTGAGTTGCAGCTCTGGTTTGGTTTTCTTTGGCTGAATTAGAGTGAAACTGTAATATAGAATCTCAGCTAATTATTTTTCTCACTAATTATTTTTCTTCAAATGCTTTTCTTTGAAGGAAACAAAATCTGTGGAACAATGAAGTTGAAACTTAAGATATGTCTTTTTCAAGCTAAACCATAGCCTCTGAATTTTATTGTTCTATTTCAGTAATTAAGTAACAAACTACAGGGTGAGACTAGCAAACAAAATACTTGTCAGTTGGACTTGCTGCTCAATGCACTGCCTTGTGCATGTCAACATAACTCCAGGCTTTGGTGTTCCTATGAGCTGTCTTGCTACCATGGGCGCTTCCTCCTAGTGGACTGAACAAGGCTCATGGCTGTCTCTGTGCAGTTGAACCTAAAATTGGTGGGTGAGGGAATTGCAACATCTGATGCTTTTAATTGAACTCTGTAAATTATGGAGTTCCAAGTCTCTAGTAGTTTTCCTTAGGATATTAATCTCAAAACTGATGAAGTCTTAAAATGTTGAAATGAGTGGTAAATAGCAGTTGTTTGCATTTTGTTTTCTTGGTATTTATGGAGAGAGATGTAACTTCAATGTTTTCTGTAAATAATTTTTTCTTCTTTAAAGGCACGAAGTTCAAATAGTTTGCCCTTTTTGAGAAATCTCTTAGAGAAACTGAGTGCTAATCAACAGAATATTCTAAAATTCATTGCTTGCAATGAAATTTTCCTGATGCCAGCTACAGTTTTTATGCTCTTCAGGTAAGAATAATGGTAAATATTTAAATAATTAGAAACTTGCTACACAAGACTGCTTTTTGCAAATGAGTTCTATGTGGCTCATAGTACTCCATTTGTATGGTTCTGGCTGACAGAGGCTTGAACTTCAAATAAAATTTAAGTGATTCTTGGGCTTCTTAAGTTGGTACATCCTGACATCAAAAGGCATTCACTATGATGTAACTGAGCACCAAAAAACCTTCCCTTTCATAGTGTGGGTGATGAGTCACATGGGAGATTTTCAGGCTTAACACTTGAATTCGCCTACATTTCTATCAGCACATTGTTCAGTAAGTTTAATTTTGGTTCGTTTAGTAGAATATTAAGATCTTCAGCTTCACTAAAAATGAACTCCTGTTTTTGACAATTAGATTCCTGAAATTTAAATGGCAAAGTTTCATTATGCGGAAAGTGTGCAAGCAGGAGTAGGTTGCATTCTCTCCTATGCTGCTTCTGAGCAGTGACGCCTCTGGGTTTTTTAATTCCATTTGATTTTTCTTGCTGTGTTGCCTGTTGAAGTCATTTTAGGGATCTCGAACATGTTGGAATCCTACTGAAGTTGTACAGGCATAATGACCTGCCAGTCACAGAAGTTTGGGTCATTGCCTTTTAATATTTGGAGGGGGAATGCAGCCTTTGTTCTATGCAAGTTATAGCATAGTGGAACATTTCTCATGAGTGGTTTCATAAACAGTAGAAAGGAGGCTTTACCTTCTTGGATGGGATGCATAGTTTGTCTTTATCTTTTGATATATCAACTGAACATTTCAATGCGTCAGCCCTCAAGGATTGCATTTCATCTGAGACCACTTACCAGCTGACAGATACACTCTATCCAGTAACTGAAACTTTCAAGTGCTTTGAACTTTGTACAGCTTTTTTTTTTTTCCTTTTGCCTCTGTGGAGAATGTAGTATGGGAAAAATATTGCTGCTTGATATGTCAGCTGGTAGATACTGAACCTTGTAAAAGGTCATATGCCAAACTTAAAATAATTTAATTGCTAAATGCAGCTATTGTGAGATTTTGTTCTTTAAATGTTGTAGCATATTAAATTGTTTGTCAGTACTGTATAAGTTTCAAGATTTCCTCTCTCTTCCCTCCTGTAGCTCACTTTCACTTTATATTTTTCTTTTGGCCAAAGATGCTGCTAATACTTGAAGGAATTCTACTTACTGGAACTTACCATCATGCCTAAATTCAAACAGAATTTTTCAATAATGTGTTATTTAAAGTGGCTTCAGTCACTAAAACTTAGGGCATTTCTGTGCTTCACTGTGTATGGTTTGTGTGCTATGTTTCCACTATTTCGCAACACAGCCATGTCAAACAGCAGCTTTGTGAAATACCAAAGCCTAATTTCACTGTAACTGAAATAACTGGATATTAGCTTGGCATTATAGTCTCATTATACATCTGTAATTGTCTGCAGTGTGTTCTGAAAAGTTTTGCAAAAGATGCTAGAAATAGGTCCAGATATTCAAAGTGCTGCAATTAGATGGAATAGGGTCACTGTAACTAGAATGCTTATGTCAGCTAGTTTCTGGGCTTACCAACAGGTGTTTTCTTGCTATGGTGTCCACCATCATTCCTGTAATTCTTTGCACACCACCAGAAATGAGGCATATAAAAACACTTCATAAATATAAAATCAATACAAGAACAGCACTTCTTTAACTGCTTCATTGAGCAGTTTTATTCTATAATGTTTCTGCATTTTTAAGTGTATAGTTATGTAATTTTGCTTGTCAGATCTAGATTTTCTGACACAATATGACCCAAATCTTAACTTGTTTTTGAGCCTGTGTAGTTTACTTGCTTTTCTTTAAAAAATTTTCTTAAAAATTCCTTGGGTTTGGTGTTCTGTTTTGGTTTTTTGTTTGTCACTAGTAAGCTCTACTGAACTATTCTCTTTCAGTGGACAAGGGAGTCTGCTGCAGCCATTCATTTACTACAGGTTTCTTACATTACGCTACTCCTCTCGGCGAAATCCATACTGTCGGTAAGTGCTAAATTGATTTTGGAAGTTTGTGTTTAACTGCATGGTGCTTAGGCATTCAGAAACTTCTCATTCTAAAATGAATGCAGAACTCATAATACTACGTCTGCAAATGGCAGTTGTAGAATATGAAATACATCTGGATGCTAAATAAAACACTGGTTGGTTAAAGGTCAGATTTATTTCATGTAAGTGATCAGAAAAGTACCACCATTCTTGAATGGGAGCTTTCAGAACATGCTTGTGTAATTAAAACTACGCTTTGGGAATAGAAGTCTTTCTTATCAGAGAGATATCCTTATTTTTAGATTCTAGGTAGCACTTAAAAACTTGTGTAATAATGAGAGAAAAAAAATTGTGTGGATGATCTTAAACATGTTCATTACTATCTTTAGTTAAATCCATAAATAAAGCTAATTGTATTTGAAATAAAACCTTACTGATTTTGACAGTTGGTCAAGCTTTAGACTTTACTGCCTTAGACTTTGAAATCATAAATATTCCTATACGTGTTTTCTCAGGTGAGCGCTTTTTAGATATTTTCTTATGAGCATTGCCTAGCATAAGATTTTGTGAACAGACTTTCCAGTGCACTTGATCAGAAAATGGCATGCTAGAGTGCCAAGAGAGTGGCTTTGGCTGCCATGATATGCAAAGACAAGTGTGAGAATCATAAGCTTAATTGTCTTCTATTCCCTATTTTTGTGGGAAATCAGTTGTTCCATCCTACTACATATATTTAACAACACCAACAACATCTATGAAGTTGCTTTTTTACTTTGGTATCTAAAAATAATTTAAGCTGTACAATACTAAAATTGACATTCAGTAGAACTAGTGTATCCAAAATATTCTGCTGTCATTTTTGTAGTTGTAAGGGAAATTGGTGCCAAGGGTTTTATTTCTCATGTCTGTCTTCTGATAGTTGCTTCTGCAGTGCAGGGTTCTTGCATATTGCCAAGAAGTAGCGCAAACACAATAGCCTCCCAGCTCCTTACACTATTTGTGATAAAGCATTTTTCCCTTTTCTCTTTTTTAGAGTGCTTGTGTAGCTTTTATAGTCTTTCTTTTTTTGGGGGGGGGATTTTTTTTTGTTTGTTTGGTTTTTTTGGGTTTTTTTTTGTTTTTTTTCTTGAAGCTGGAATTTTTCTGCTGTCTCTAGCTTAGTAACTTCCAGCTGAGGATAGAGTTAGCTAAAATGTTAATGTTTAAAAGTCAAGAATTCTGAAGCTCTTGGAAGCAGAACTGAGTTGGTCTAAGGAATTTAACTTAAAATGTGTGAGTGTGATACTGAGAAAAGAAGTTAATGAAAAAGATATATGTGAATAATACTTCTGATAAATGCTGTAGAATTTTAAAACTGATTTTTATCTTTAAATCTGATTTTTCAGGACTCTCTTCACCGAGCTCAGGATTGTTGTTGAACACTTAATAACGAAGCCCTCGTGCCCTGTTTTTGTAAGAAGACTATGCCTCAGTGGCATTTCCTTTATAAGCAGATTGGCACCAACTGTTGCATAGCCAAATTCAGGCACTCGTGTTTTGTGAACATTATGAGCAGCTGGCACTTCTGCTGATGATTGGAAATTCCTGGTTTTACACTGATTTCACTCCAGGCTGTATAAAAATACATAAATGCTTTTCTTGGAGATAATATGAAATTTAGCATATCAAAAACAAATAATAGAAACTTAAATTAACCATGCTGTATTGTTAATTGATGAAAAAAGTAGCTGCATCCTACCTAAAGATGCCCTATCATACAAGTTTGTTGTTTTGTTTTGTTTTTTAAATCAAGGATTGTGTGAGATTGATTGAAAATTATTATAAGAGATCTGTGCTCTCTAGGTTTATGTTAGTTGGAACTATAGCTACTTTAGGATGTCTCCAGTGGATAGCAGTTGATACATATACCTATGCAGTACACTTTGGACAGTATTCTTCTGCTTACTAAATGTATCTGTAGAACTATTTTGTCCAATTTGCTAGATTCAGTGTGGAAGTATGGCTCACTTTGAAGTTAACACAAGGGATTAAAATCCATCAAGCTGACAGAGATAACACTCCTTTGTGAAGGAGAGGCTATTTTTATTAATAATACTTTAAAAGAACTCTCCCACGTTTCTACCTTGTGACATGATCTTACGTTATGCTGTTGGAAGAAATACTAAGACTGATCACAGAAAACTGTGCAGTTTTCTTGTCATAACAAGTTGTTTTACCAAGCCAAACTGCTGACCTGTAGGATTTTAAGACTAAGATGCAATGCTTAAACTTTTAGACATGTCGCAAATGAACTAATCAATGTTCATGAAGTAACATTTGCAGTCATTGCAGATTTGATCGTGTGTCCACACATATGTGAGACTGCAGTAATTGAAGCATGTTAGCTTTTTAGAAAATTAATCTGTAGGTACCTCTGTATAAATTGTTATTCCAGTTTCTGAGACCCTCATTGTGATGTGAAATTTGCATAAAGAATTGCACCTGTTTAGGCAGCTTCTGAAACAAATGGGTGTAGGGTTTCTTGGCATAAATCCATCTGATGACTGATCTGAAGCCAGTGTCATGATTACAGAAATGAATATTAAATTAAGTGCATAAATTAATAACACTGGTTATGCATTCACCCAGCAGCTGAAGGGTAGGTCATGGAAAAATAATACTGTGTGAATACAACTTCTTTTCAGAAGTTCAAGGCAAAATATTTGCCGAATTTTCTGTAGTTAGTGTTGGTATTCTAATTGCATAAAGACCTTTCATTGGCCTTTTGTAAAATTCTGTAGCACTCAAATATTCTTCCACAGTCAGCGAAACTTTATGAGAAAACAGTTTCAAAAACAGTCTTGAAGCAAAGTATTTTGCTGTGACTATTGAGTTTGTGATATGGATATCATTCCAACTTTCAAGTTGTATTAGTTTTTAGATCAGAGCTATGTATTTATGAACTTATTTCATTTTTTTTGCTCAACCTCTTGGTACTGATGAACCATTTGGTAATTGAATATGATATTCTTTGACTACTTGTCTTGCTCTCTGAATGTGATTAGCTGTTTATAGAATACTTGCACACTGCAGAAGCAACTGCATGCAGTTAATGCTCTACAGCTGCTAAAGACTTGCAATGAGATTGATTATGTGTATATCCTGTAATTTGAGGATTTGATAAAAACTAAAATTTCTACTGCAATAAAAGGAGTGTTAAATGTAACTTGCTAGGCTCTTCAGGCTCATTTTCTCTCTTTAACACAACTTACTGATGCTTGAACCTAGAAGTTGAGCAGAATGCTGTCCTGTGTGTATGTGTGCATGTTCTTATATTCCCACTGCTGCTTCTGAATTGGGATATAATGTCTTGTGCATTTCTAAATTATTTTATAGGGAATTTTTGCCTTCTAAAGTGCAAAAATTTATGACTTTTCCTTCAAAATCGAACCCAAGAATAAGCACTGCAACAATGGTATCTAATCAGAGAAAAATCCAGACCTACTTACTACTGTTTCAGTTTCTCAGCACGATTCTAGACCCTCTGTCATGTTGCATGATGTGTTTTCTGAATGGTGACATCAGATTCTCTTCAGCTGTTGGCACCACTGCAATGTAAAAATGAATTTGGTCATCTAAGTTGATCCCCCATCCTGGAAGTGGAAGGCAAATAAATCTGTAATTACAGTAAGCAAAATAACATATTACTTCTGAGCAAATTTTTGTGGTCTGACTGCTGTTATGGGTGCATTCTACTGTTCCCTAATTGTATGGTGGTACAAAATTAGAGAGGAGTCTAAACTGGATCCAGTGTAATGCAGCTGTAACTGAAGGATGCTAAATAGAGATCCAACTCAATGAATGCAGGAGGAGGATGAAAAGGAGTAAGTGAATGACAATGCTGTGAGTAAAGAGTTGGAAGTAGGTGCTGTGAAGTAGAACTTAACCAAGAGGAGGAAATTCCATAAAAGGGATTTGATTTGGTTTTGCTAGTAGCATATTCTTAGCTTTGCTTGACAAATGAGCAGCTTGTGGCCTGGTAAAACTTACTTCTCTTATGTGCCGAGAAAACATGGAACAATGTTGTAAGAATAATGTTTAAGCCAAATAAATAGGGCAACTGACCTGTGCTCTGCATCAACTTTGATTTTTACTGTAGCCTTTCAGCTGCCTAAGTGATAACATCGAGTTTCCTCAGTGCTGGTAAAAACATGCTATCCTTGAGCCTGCTTCCTCACCACAGTTTGTGACTGTTTCTATTCTAATGAGTAAATTAAATGTAAAATGCTGGTAGTATCCTGATAGCTTGAGGGGTTTTTTTGGCGAAGGGAGCTGTATGTTCACGCTGCTATGCTGTCAACAGCTAGCTGTGATGCAGAGGCTGTGACAGAAGTCTGTGATTGTTGAGAAATTTTGCGACTGACCATAAAGTGCCTGCCAATCCCAAAATGAAGCAGAGGAGTTTTTGTATTACTGAAAGGTTTCCTACCTAATGTGATAACTGTTTCCACTGGCATAAATCATACTGCTCATTGCTTTTTGTCTTCTTAGCTTTCGTATGTTAACAGTGTTTGACACATTCTGTGGGTAGACCAACCCTTTGCTCTGTACAAGCTTTCTATAGAAGTGATGCTCCAGCTTGACACCTGTCTGTTTTCATATGTAGATAAAGTATCAGGAGCCATTGGGTTTGTTGGAGCAGCTAATGCCAGTTAGGAATTCTTACTCACAAAGTAACTCACCAATACATCCATGCTGTCCTTTATTGCCTTTTATTCCATTTTATACATATATTGTCATTTCTGTGCTGTCAGTTTTATGTTTTGCTCCTTTATTTGATGGGTGTTTAAGTGGAGCAGTATCTGTGAATGTTGTAAGGATTTAAATAAAAATTATTATCATTATGAGCCACTATTTCTTGCAACAGTTTTGGAGCTGCTAACTATGTATGTGATTGTACTGTCCAAACAAATAACATGGCCAATTATTTTGTACAGTCTGTGTAAGACCCTTTTACCATTAGGCACCTGTATTGCAACATTTGCTGTACAGATGCTGTGTTTATTAAGGAAGTTCTTACCCATTTTAAAGACAGGAATGGAGACATGGAAGGAAGGAGCACTTGCCTGATGTAGGAGTTCTGGCAGAGCAGGAAATAGAAAAGAGTTGGACAAGTGCCCAGATGAAACTGATTTGTTTCTGCTCTACATATAACTTCTTAGTCCTGCTCCTAAAATTATTGTAACTATGGTCTTAAATACTTTAAAAAGTACTGTACCTTACCTTGCTCAGATAAAAAGTGCTGTACTTTACAGTGCTCAGATTAAGGGTAAAGAAGATAGTGTGCTAGAACAACACGTTCTTTCAAAGTCAAAATTGATTTTCACGTGCAGTGCTAGGTGTGGCCCTTGTATCATCATCTCTGACAAAAAATTAGCATTAGCAGCAGAGTAAGATCCTGAACCCTTAATGTACTAGATGGTAGTAGGGTATGCTAATCTGTTTTAATTGTCTGTAATTTTTAATTGCTGTCATACACCTATTTGTGATTAAACTATATATACACTGAAATTGGTTAGTGTATCTTTATATTGTAACTTCTGTAGTGCTATAATTTTCTTAAAGTCACAGGAACAGTCAGGCCTTGCTGTTTTAAATCACCTTTTAAGGACAGAACCTTAAGCAATTCTTTATTCCAAAGATGGAAAGATATCAGTATGGATAGTGTAATAGAATTTAATCTTGAATGTGGATTCAAAAATCTTTTTCATAAAATCTCAGCATTACTTTTTAACTTCTCTGTAGAAGCTAGCTCTGTGATAATGGCAGATGTTGTGCAGGTAAGGGAGTTTCATTGCTTAGTTCTGTGCCATCCAGATGGTATAAACTTTTAAAATTAATTGAAAAATTCATCTTTTACTTGTATTCAAGGACTGAGGCACAAAATGCTAATGTAAGGGCTCAGAGGGGAAATATAGTTCTCCTGCATATTTGAGAAAATGTGAAGCCCTTTCAAGAAAATCTAATAAACATAATAATCGCAGGCTGCTGACACTAAGGAAAAAGCACCTCATTCGCTCTTTCTTTTATGCAGCGATTTACTGGTCCCTACTGATTTTCAAATTGGATCACTGCATTAAATTATCCATACCAGTACCTGTGAAAGAAAGCATTGGGATCCATATTTGTTCAGTGCTGTGCTTAAATCAGCAAGAATGATAAATTTGATGGTATGAAATTGGAAATACCAAGGGCTTCTCTCAGTGAATGAGCAAGTAGTTCCATTTGTAATTTATTGTGACCCTTTTTCACTGTATGTGCTTTGTATGTCAATTATTTATTTTGAAACAAATTAAATAGTTTTCTGTATTGATACCTATTGTTTTGTTGATGTTCTTGAAATCAAACTGTGTATTGCTTCTGGGTTTTAAATATTACCAGTGTGTGTTGCAAAACAGCACTTAAGTTCAAATCTCTGAGTGAGTTTGAGTTACTGACCAACAGCTTTGTGTTAAGTGTTTCAGGTGCATGTTGGGTGTTGGTTTTTTTTTGTGTATGTGTTTAGAATAGTGCAGAATGCAGTGAGCTACTGCAGCACCTCATTTACTTTTTCTAGAGAAACAGGAAGATTAAGGTGTATACCAAAAAAAAAAAAAAAAAAAAAAGAGCTGATCCCTGCCTTTAATTCTTGGAACTATTCTGCTTCATATCTGGCATAGATAATACCAAGTCCTGTGGAAAAAATATACCTATGTGCCCAGTCTACTGCCATGTTTTCAGTGCAGGTGTTTGCAGAGAAATTTGTATACCTGTTTTGGCTTGAGGAAACTGCTTTCCCTGAACAAGTGCAGATAATGGTATTTTCATTTGTTATGTGTGTCCCTATGAATATTAACTCATGTTACTTTGCCAGTGTTAAAAGGATGTTAGATGAAGATGATGCATCAGTTCAGATATTTCACAGGAAAATGAAGCTGAAAATCAGAAATTGTAAAAGATGCAGGACTAGATTATCTGTAAGATTTAAAGCAGTATCAACTATAGTTTTCATGAAAGTAGAAATGCAATAGAAAAAGAAGGTAGAAGAATGGGGAGAAAAATAATGAGAACACAGAAAATCACAGAATCATAGAATATACTGAATTGGAAGGGACCAATCAGGACCAATCAGCAAGTCCAGCTCCTGGTCCTACGCAGGACGCTCCAAGAGTCACACCAGTTCTCTGATACAAAGATGTCTGGAAATCCTGCTGGATGCTCTGTTGCTTTCACAAACCCCATTTCACCATTCATGGTTTCATGCCATCAGTATCCTCTGGGTAGTACTTAAATTTTCAAGTAAATGATGTATAATTTATTCTCCATTAAAATACTGTTGAAATAGCCACACTGTACAGGAGCGGACAGTCTAATCTTGATTTACTTAAAATGGAAAACAGCTGCAGTGGAATTATGTGATCTCTTATTATGTTTGAAAGTTCTGCAGTGAAAAAGTAAAGAAAGAAATAATCTGGGCTTCTTGGCCTTTTTTTTTTTTGTTTTTTTGTTTTTCTCTTTCCATGGTGCTTTGCTATATTTTTCTTTGCAATCTGGGGTAAGAACCTTGTATGTGCAATTCATGAGTTTTGTCCTGATGTATGTTTGCATAGAACATGATATAACTTAGTTTTAAGTTATAACACAATGTAACTTAGTATTTTAACACTTTGGGATTTTTTTTTTTTTTAAATCTAGAAAATCTGACCAAATGGATGTCTCCATACTACGATCCCTTTCAACATACTTTCTGCTGTAACAACTTCAGTTATGTTCTGACTAAAGCACAACAAAAATAATTGTGAATCCTTTCAGTGATAAAGTTTAAATCAAAGCTGTGGATGACAAGTTTTTTGTAATGGTAGATGGAAATCTGAGGTTGACTTTTTGAATTTTCATATGTTTAGTGGCATTTTCAGCTGTGTAACTGTATAATACAGAGAAACATTGAAGCCTTAGAAAACTACAGGTACAGCAACAAGCATCAAGTTCAGCATGCATTTGAGCATCCAATGGCTCTATTCACATTTCTAATTATCTCACATTTTTTAACATCACTATGGGGCAGAGGTAAGATGTTCAGTTGTATTAGTATGTATGTACTGTGAATGGATGATGTGTATATATACTTACAGCAGTAGATAAATGACTAAATAAAATATAGTACTTTGGGGTTTTTTCCCCCTTTTTGGAAATGGTAATACACTAAACACTTCATGATGAAACAGCCTCTTCCCGTCCTCTGGCATCCTTCTCTCTTTCCCTTACATTTGTAAAGGAAATAGTTGTTAAAGAAGATTGTTGCACTGCACAGGTGTTTCTAATATACTGCCTTTATGCACTTGGAAACTACTAATTGAGGTTATTTCACATTCTTGTAATTCTTTTTTTGTTCCTTACAAGCAAAAGAATCAAGCTGCTTTTAAGCTGGTCCTTGCTTGGTTCATGCTAGAAATTTTAGGACAAGGAGCAAGAGACTGGAACTGATTAAAGAAGCTTCCTCCAGTCCTGTGTTCTTATGCATGTCTGTATATTACTGTAGAGAATGAGTAGTTGTTTCAGTATTTTATGTATTATGTACCTAGTATTGTTTTTAAGAATTTTAAGCTAGCTTTCTTGCTTTTGGATGAAGGTAAGTGCTGGTAACCTTAAGAGTTCTTTTCCCTTACTCAGAGGCTGGAAATTTTATTTGATTGTATGATTCGTCTATTTGAAATGAAATTGAATTCTTCCTCCATGTACTAATTTTATTCCAAACCACTGACCTCTAGTGGCTGGTTTGCGACTATGAAGCTAAACATTTTAGTAATGTAACGTGCTCCTCCTGAGCCTGTTGGCTACAGGAAAGTAATTTTCAGTTTAAGTTTCTCAGGAGAATAAGCCTCTTCAGGACTTACTGTCCTTTGGCAGTTACTAGCTGCTGCTAGGGTTGAACTGTCTTGTTGAGGACTGCTGCCCCCAGTTTAAGAAACTGCAGACTGCTGATGTTAAGGTGAACGAACTGCATGTGAGTAACTGGAAACACTTATCCATGTGCTGGAAATGAAAATATTTACTTTTGGTTTATGTAGATCTTTGACCTAATGACCATGAAATGGCTTTGCAGAGCTGCATGACTCAGAGTGGTGTTACGCAAGCTTCTGAAGATGCACCATTCCCTGCTTCAAAAGAGTCATTCTCCTCGTGCACCTGCCTGACACAAAATATTGTCTCATTTTCTGTGAATTTAAATGGTTTCCCTGAAAAAGGCTGTTTGGGATCACTGGACATTATGTACTCACCCTTTTTTTGTACTATTGGTATGTAGCTGCTTTGTGTTAACTGTATATGTGTAGGATCATAAAAGGTACAAAAATCAAAAGTCTTTCCCTTTTCCTTTTTTCCCTTTGCTATGCTATATGAGAGACCCACAAGGCAGGATATGATGGGAGTCCTGAAGGGTAATTTAAACTATATTAAGTCAATATCATCAGCTCTTCCAGTGGATCTGGGAAGATTGCAAGTCTCTCTCCACTGTATGAACTTGAAATTGTTAATGAATTTCAGATTAAAAAATATCCAAATTTGCTTTATATTACTTCATTTTTTCATACAAGGAACACTAAAAATCCTTCATTTCTTATTAGGCTTTACATATCACATATTTCTTGCTAGATAGTAATACTGGAGAACCATGATGGACTGTTGTAGCTAGAGTAGTAGAGTCAGTTACTGAGTTATTTTAAATAAACAGGGATGAGAAAAAAAGTTTTCAAAGACCTATATTTCAATCCAGTCACCTGTCTTTCCTGGTCTGCAACCAGTTCTATGTAAACTTTTCAAGTGTCTCCATAAAACAGGATCTAAATCTTAAAAGGTTGTAACCATAGTCCCTGTTCTTCCTGAAGACCTGGTAAGGCAACTTAACCCTATAATTTTTTGTAGGCAAGGTAATATGCTGTATAAAAAAGGGTTCTAGAGTTTTTGCAAAAGCAGGCCTGAGGAAATGACTGATATGGTAGCAAGTCTTCCCCCTCTTATGAGCAACATACCAAGATCTTCACATAACTGTCCCCTAGACAGAGGTTCAGGTGGCACAAAAGCCCATGTACAAGCATGGTATATAGAAATAATAATTTTTTTTAGTTTAGCATTTAGCAACTTGAATGTAAATGAGACTTTTTTTTTTTTACTAACTTGATTTTATGAAATACAGGCTTAAAGTAGCCAGTTTGGGTGTCCTGAAATACCATGCAATTTAGGATGTTTCTCTGTTCATTGCTAGTGATTGGTAACTAATGGTTGAGATGCTCATAAATAAGGTTGATATTTTTTTCTTAGGATGCTGCAGCTGCATGCCAGGAGTCTTGGTACTTCATTAGCAATTGCTTTATGTGTACTTGTCCCGTTCAGAGTAGGCTGTTATTGATGCTCTTTTATTTGCTGTTTGTCTCCATTAGTTTTCAGTGTTTGCCAATATAAAGGGTCATGTACAGCAGCTGATTGTGTAAATCCTGGTAGACAACCACACTTAATATCTATTAATCTGTCTATGATGTTCCAGTTTTATTCTTTTCCTTCCTGTTTCATACTTAGAGTGCCAAAACCAGACACAAATTCAGTTATTCAGATGGATAAAAGAATATGAAATAGTTAGTGGTTCTCTTTGGTTTTAGAGAGAAAACAATAAACCTAAACTTAGCATCTCTTCTGGAGTATAGCAGTGACTCTTCAGGTACAAATGTTTCAAGAATTTCTCTATGCTTTCAAACATCTTTATGTAGGGTAAAAAATAGGGACACTTAACTTCCTTTTTCTTTTTTAACTGTTAGGCTCTTGCCAAAATAACAAGCAGCCAGCAAATACATCAGCTACATGTTAGACTCCAACATTGACCTCACCTGTGCTACTTTACAACTTGCAGTCAATTTAGTATTTAACTCCAGTGCTGTACATCTGGTATTTAATGATACAGCATCTGTTGCAACACTTCTGATTCATTTGGTATGGCTGCAATTGTACTTCTGGGAAGATGAGTGTTAATTATTCTGTGGAAATATATTCTACCTCAATCTGCCTCCCCTGGGCTTCTAGGAAAACTTGTTTTGGCAATGCTGCTCACTAGGCAGCCGGTAAAGATGTGCCAACAAACTTTGTTTTAAAATCTAATTGTGTATGTTAAAGACAGGCACAGTAATAGCCCTCCTCAGTGATCAAATGCTTTGTGGATTATCAAGTACATTCATTATCCAAATTCCCTGTCAACCTAACTTCTGGTGAGCTCCCATGTTCCTCCCAGTGTGCAAATGAAGACAAGGAAGCCTGAGACATTTTCTCAGTCATGTAAGCCAGTATCGACGCTATACTGGAAAAAAACCCTTTTATAAAAAAGAGTGTAATGCAGATTACAGGCATGGTCCTGAGCCAGGCTGTAGGTCAGCAGGCCAGGAGGTATCACAGCTGGGCACAGCAGCCCTTACAACCCTGGAGTACAGGATCAGCCACATGACACTCTCCCTGGAGGAAGACATCATTTAAAATCTCATTTTATCAGCACTGATCTGGGAAGTGCATTTTAGGGGATGGCTTAGGCTAGGGGACCACATTTTCATCTAGAAATCATGCAAACAGATTTAGTGTACATACTTTAATGTTGTCTATGTCCAGGGAAAGGCAAGGTGAAGGATTTGGACCACAAGTCTTGTGGGGAATTTTTGAGGGGGCTGGGGGTATTTATCCTGGAGAAAAGGAGGCTCAGGGGACACCTTACCATTCTCCACAAATGTCTGAAAGGAGGTGTAGCCGGGTAGGAGTCTTTCAGGTAGCAAGTGACAGGACGAGAAGACAGTCTGAAGCTGGGCCAGGGAAAACTTAGATTGGACATTAGGAAGAATTTCTTCATAGGAAGGGTCACCAGACATTGGAATGGGCTGTGCAGGGAGGTGGTGCAGCCACCATCCCTGGAGGTGTTCGAGAAAAGACTGGCTGTGACATGGTCTAGTCGACAAGGCGTTCGGTCATAGACTGAACTCGATGATCTCGGAGGTCTCTTCAACCTAATTATTTCTGTGACCCTATTAAAACATTCTCTAATGTATGTTTCACCTTTACTAAGCAATTCAACGCCTGTACGTTTGTTACTCGTAGCCGTATGCATTACCCACCACCAGGCACGGTAACAGAGCAGGGGCTACTCCCGAGCAGCTGCAGCCGGGACCGAGCCCTTTCCCGGCAGCCGCGGCCCCGCTCCCGGGCCAGGCGCAGGCGCGGCGGGCGGGGCGGGTGAGTCAGCGCGGCCCGGCGGTGCCCCCGCACATCCGGGTGCCGCGGCGCCGCCCACCGCCGGCCTCCGGCCACCACCGCCGCCGCCCGGGGCCAGCGGGGCTCCGCCGCAGCCGCGCCGGCCTCCGCCGATGCGAATCGCCGCCCGCCTGCCGGCCGCTGCCCAGCGGCCGCCGCCATGATGCCGGCCCTGGCCGCCCAGCGGCGGGGCTGCCGCGGCCTCTACCGCCTGTACCTGCGGTGCCAGGCGGCGCCGCGGCCCCGCGCCTGCCACGGTGAGTCCTGCGGGGCCCGGGCCGCTGCGCCGCGCCCCGCCGGCCGGGGGTCGTCGGGAGCTGTGACGGAGCTCCGCCTGCGCCTGGGGCGCCGCGAGTGCCGGCGCTCGCAGGCGGCGGTGGCAGCCCGGGTCCCTCCCGAGGCGGTGGCACCGCTCCCGGCTGCGGGCACCCGCGGTTCGGGGAGCGCCGGCTGCTTCCCGAGGGTCGGCGGTAAAAAGAAGGAAAACGTGCAGGCGTTTTGCGAGCGCTCTGCGGGGCCGGGCTGTCCTCGGCCGGGCTCTGCCAGCCCCGTCTGACGCACAGCGGGCGCGTCATGCCCGTGCCGGGCCCAAGTTTGCAGGAATTACATAAAATATAGCCCGGGTTTACAGGGCTGGTGTTGGTCCGAGGAGGCCACACATCCCATGGAATTTGAATTCCCAGCAGTTTTCCCCCTTTTTGCGTAGTCATGGTTAAATTGCAGCAAATGCTCTTTCTTTTTTAGCGATTTGTGTGTGCATGAATTAGTAGGTAAATGCCCTCTAAATGTGCTGATTAAGTTTCCCGTTTTTAACTGCTCTAGCATCACCAAAGCGTAGGAAACAACACTGCTCATCTTGTACCACGTGTTTACTGTAGGGTTTTATAAATTCATAATCAGTGAGTTCAGTGAACTGTGTTGAGCTCGGTATTGAGGGCTTTTGTCACGTTGTGACAGCTGTCAGTAAGTGCTGCCCTTTTTTAGGGAAATTTTTCCTTCAGTAAGGTTCAGGTCGGTGCATGTAGACGTGCAGGTGTACAGAATATAAAAAAAAAAGGAAAGCTGTTGAGAGTTTTACAGAACGGACAATTTTGTAAAATACTATTTTTTTTTTTTTGTGAGAGCTGTGTTGTTCATGGTTAAGTGGTCATGCTTTGTATGGCTTTATTTACTGGCACCTCTTAATTAATTTAAAAATGTATTTATTTCTTAGTGAGTGCTTTCCAAAGCAGACAGTTTCCCTGCTGCATTTCTGGTTGGAGGTGTTATTTACCCTCTCTACAGAAGTATTGTGCTCCCTAAAAGAAACTGCTTTTGGCTAATCTGTTGAGATAGAAGATTGCCTACCCAGAGTGGTTTCTCAATGGACTTTTTGCATATTTATATTGTCATTTCTCTCTTGTGAATGCTGCAAAATCTAAGACACTTCCCTGTAAAATGTTTTGTACAATGTTTGCTTTTCTATGTGATTTCTGTAGCAACTGTAAAATTTGCACACAGTTCAGTTTCTCTTCATTGGTAAGCCATGATTTTTACAGAGTGAAATGAAATGGCAACCGTGGCGAATAATTTTGTAGTGATCTGGATTTGTTCTTTTATCAATATATGGTTTTTAAAGACTTTGAGGCAGTGTGACTAGAATGAGACAATGTGTCACAAAGCTGATCTTGTCAAATAGCTTTGGTTTTGGTGTTTTTTTAACCCTTAAGATCATCCAGAGGTCTCTGGGAAAAATGCATACTGGAGTGTGGGAAAAACTTTCTGGTTTTAGAATGAAATTTAAAAGTGGATGTTTGAAGGGAGGTAGTGAAAGCATGCTATGTATTCTCATTTTGTAATTTTACCCATAAACATGGGTAAGATGAGCACATGTCAGTACTTAAAAGCTCACTTTCCATAAATTTTGCTGCCAGAGCAGGACTGCTTTTCCTTCTTTTTCCTTCCAAAATGGCTGCCTGAAACAGCTTTTTTTTCTTCCCCTTGATAGGATGGAAAGTTTCAATGAAAAGTGGGAGCCTGTCTTATATTCTGCCATGTAATCGCCTGCCTGTGCAGTTGATGAGTCAAGTGAGAGTTTATACCTCCAATGGTCAGAAGAAAGATCTTGGATCACAAGATACAAATGGATCACCCCATGGAGAAACCCTGCATAAAGTTGAAACAGGTAATACTAATCTACAATAAAGAGTATTTATAAAAATGTAAAAGCTTAACATATTTACTGATAACAGGGTGTTTTTTAATTGTATGATATTACGATTGCAGAATTCTTAGTATTTTGGGCTGTAGGCATTTCTATATGAAATTCAAGTGGATAAGCAGGGAGAAATGCTGAAATTTATTTCTTTGTCATTCTGATATTTTAAGGGTTTAAGTTTAGCGTAATCAAATTTAAAGTGACGGTGGAAAAAATGTGGAGGTTGAAAGGGCTTAAGTAATTTAAGGGATATGAAATGGGATGTATTACTCATCTTTCACAACTTTGCTTGCTTATTTGATTTATTTTGGTAGTATTTCTGGTGTGTTGTGTTAAAGGAATTAATGATAAAGGTTGAATGAGTGCCACTGTTGAGCATTGTGGACATGTCAAGGCCAGGCTATAAATGACTGGTAAAGAAGGTTGAGCTGTTTCATCTGCTGTAGCTTTCTAATCTGACAGTTGTTAGAACTGCAGCATTCACGTTAAACATTTGATACAGTGTGCATAACCTGACCCTCCCTGCTCTTTGATTGTCGATCTGGTGCTTGTTAGGTGCTTGTGAAATTCAGAACTGTCTTGTCCTTGCTTCATTGTAACATCCTCTATTTTTGGTGCTTGTTAACTGTGGGACTGCACAGATACAGGCTCGGAAGGCTGTGCTTAGGAGATAACAGATGCTTTTCAAAATGAAAGCTCTCTTTCTTTGTGCTTTTGTCTACAATGGAGTGGTCTTCTAAAGAAAATTTCCTTCTCCTTGTCAGGATAGCAGTTATTTGTTCCTTCTTTAGTAACTTGTAAATTCCTGGGGTTTGCAACAGTCTTTAAAAGCTAGTAACTGTAGCCAGCTAAGAGGATTACATTCTGATGTTTGGAAGTACAAAAGTGATTCTTAAACATTATTCAGTCTTGAAAGTTCTATTATATCAACCTCTGCTCGTCTGGAAAACTGATTGTGAATGGAAGTGTTCTGTATCCTTTTCCTCAGTGATGCACTGTGATTTTGTTCTGACTCTAAGCTGAGGTAGAAAACTTTGAAAGGGTACTTGATGTACATAGATCTCTGTGCATGGATATAATCTTAGTATTTTTGTGCTTTCCCAGGTAAGAAAATAAAGGAAAGAAAAAACAAAGGGATTTTGTTTCTTTTGTTTTCAAGTGAAGGGGATGACTGTTTAAGGAATGCTAGTTAGTTATAGTGCAACCTTATTTGCTATGTAGTAAGATCAACTTCATAAATTTGTAAGTGTTATTTTTCAGAAAAAGCATCCTTGAATTGTTATTAGCTGTAGTTCTCTGTTGCTTTTAGGGCATTAACTAATTGCCTTGTTGAAACATAGTAATGTAGTACAGGCTTTGAGAGAATCTGATTTTGAAATAATTTAAGTACCATGTTAGGCTAGGAGTACCTCATTACTTAACACTAACCTGCTAAAAAATCTTCACTTTAAAAAAGTATATCACTTTGAATAAGGTAATTTTTAACTTTGTGAATGATTATGAATGTCTGGCAAACCTCCAATGTTATAGAGTGGTAGGGCACAAAAGAGTGAGTATATTGGTTTGACATGTTAGAACCCTAAGGTTTTTGTTCTGAAAGCTGTGTTGAGATGTGTGAGACAGGGATGCAATATTTGCTCGAGTTTCCAAGTAGTACTTCTGATTTCTAACTAGAAATCTCGCTAAAATTACTGCAGTTTGTAGTTTTCCAAATATTAAGATTCATTTCGCTATTGTAAGTTATATTTTGTTGGGTTTTTTAATAGAATCATATCCTCAGGTTTCAAAACCAGCTGAAAGACTTTGTTTTTGTTCTAGCTCCAGCTTGTTACCTATGAGTTGTGGGTTTTACTTTAAATATTTTGTGTTTTAAGGAGCTAACTTTTTGTAAATGAAGAACCTTCCATCACTTAAAATTGAATCCCAGCTTGGAAGCTCTGAAACACTCTGATACATAGCAGCCATAAGCCATATAGAATTAATTATATGGCTTTATTATATTTTACTAACCTAAAGTTTTGCATAAAACTTGTCCCGAACCAGAAGTGCACTGTTAAAAAAAATATTTTTTTTTAAATTTGGGTGAAGTATGTTACAAATTGCTGTTCTTCTGCAAGCTGCTAGAAGTTTATTGATCAATACTATATTAAATATATTTGCTTTTGTTATTTTTTTATTTCTGTCTTTTGAGAGTTTTAAATGTTGGAAATCTGGCAAATACATTTTCTAATTGTCAGGGTGCAGTGCAATATTGAGATATATTCTAATGTTAGTCAAACTCTTAACTAAAAAGAAAAGTAGGTACTTCTATATTTACAGTGAACTTTAATTTTATTGTATAGGACAAGATACAACCAATGCAGGACAAAAGCAGTCTTCACCTAAACAGCCAATCCAAGTAAAAGGTAAAGAAATACTTAGTGTATTGGAATTTTCCTGCTGTTTGCTAGTAGTCAAAAAAAAAAAAAAGGAAACTGTGTCTCCTCTTCCAGACATAAAAATTGTGTAAGCAAGTTATGTGAATAGCATTTTAAAGCACACTTGTGTGCCAGCTTTGTTTGGTACAGTTTGTTTCAAAATGACTCATAAAAACCAAGCATAGCACTATTCCTTCTAATTACTCACTCTTCTGTGTTTGTTTGTAATTTTCATTTAAGCTGCAGAGTTCATCAGGAGAAGACTGATTTGTTTTTTCATGTGCTGTTGCAGTCTGTCCTCCTTGTGTGTTTTCAGTTGTGTCCATTCTCCCTCTCAGACTTAATGTGGCTAAGCTGAATACTTGATCTTCCCTGTTCCTTGTTCTAAGTCTTCCTCTGTTCTTTCTTATTACTGAGTTAATCTAATCAGTGTTGCTTCTAAATATATTTTGACCACATGAACTGCCTAATCTGAGTTCTGTACAATTCCCAGTTGTGTGCAGTAATGTGGTGGGCTTGGCACTGGCTGGACACGAGGTGCCCACCCACACTGGTCTGTCACTCCCCTCCTTAGCTGGATAGGGTAGAGGAAATGGAATGAAAGGCTTATGAGTTGAGATAAGGACAGGGAGAGATCACTCACCAGTTACTATCATGAGCAAAACAGATTGGACTTGGGGAAAGTCAGTTATTTTATCAGGCTACAGTACTGAGAAATAAAAACTAAATCTTTAAATACCTTCCTCTAACCCTTCACTCTTCCCAGGCTTAATCTTTTCCTGCTTTCTCTACCTTCTCAACCCCAGTGGTGCAGGAGGATGTCAGTTTCTTTAGATTTATTGTGTTTTAGTGTATGCCTGCGGAGAAAAAATGCAAGGTAGATAGGAGAAATTTCTGTGAAATAATTGTGAAAATAGATATATGTTCCAGTAAGAGTTTCCTCTCTCTTAATTAAAGATGTGCAAGGAGAAATGTTTATGTCAAGGATTTTGCTAGTGTCTAGAAAGTGGAATTCTAGTCTTAAAATGCTGCTCTGGCTTAGAAACTTACCACTCCAAATATTACTAAGTCTTAGAAAGACAGTAACATTTTTAAATGCTCACTAATCTTAAGCGTGCTTTTTAAAGGGTTTTAGTTACATCATCTTTTTTCTTTTGGAAACACCAAATAGAGTTTTTTTCCCTCCACATTTACTACAGTTTTATACAGTTATTTGAACTAGGAGGAGGATTGTTGGTATGCTGTGCAATATACAGTTATAGTACAATATATACAATGTACAATATGTGATTTATTTTAGTGAAATTTACCTGTATTTCTGAAAGGTGAGTTAGTAAGTTTTTTGATAAATCCATGTGTTGTTTTTTAGTGAGGTTAATATGAGTTGGGCATATTTTTGTTTTAAATAAAAGATGGGAAGTGTTTTTTATTAAAAATGATCAGTCTGTTCTAACCTCAGTAAATTGTGTGCTGTTTTTAGGAAATATCTTAAAGATTTTTTCATCACTTTCACTCAGGAGCTTTGTGGCATGGATGTGATTATTCAGGGACTTAAAAAATTCTTCAAGTTCAAATTGGATGAGAGAAATCAGATTATTATGATAACTATTAATACCTGTGCTGTTAGTGTGTCATGGGGAGTCAGCAATATATTTTGCTGTTAAGCATCAAAACACAGAAATAAGGCAATGTAGAATTCTGGGAAAAATTTTCTCAGAGTCTTTAAAAGCATTATCTTTCTGTAAGTATCCTGTGACTTTAGGAGTAGTTCTGGACCAGCTATGGAAATCATATCAATCCTGTCATTTATAAGAAGTTCAGTGTTTCCTAAAGTCTTCTCACCAGTAGAATCTGAGCTTTTTGTTTTAAGTTGTATTCTGTAATGTTAGTTACATTACAGTGTTTGTTAGTTGTGTTATATTCTTCTGAATGTAACTTGACTTCCAATAAATGTGTTTTTAATGCATGTTAGTGTGCAGTGACTTACTTTTGAGAGTAAGATGAAATTATGTACGTACGACCAGTAGAAAATAATAGCATAAATTTAAAATTCCATTTATAATTTTTCTGAATATGTGTGGTATTCTTTTCCTTGTGCATGAAAAATCTGATGTGATGAGAGCACATCTTCCAGACATAAAAAGCATTATAAATAAATCATGTATGTTTTTAATTGGTGTAAATGCCCAATGTTAAGAGTACTAAATTTGAACATAATAGTTGAGAAAAATAATGTATACAGTCTGTCTCATTTCTCTGTATGCTCTGCAAAGGTCAAAAGTCTTAACAGCAGAAAGTGGACTTAATTATTGGAAAAAATATAAATGGAGCAGTCTGTTGCTATTTCAGTTTTTAGACCAAGGGTTTCCAAATGGTAATATTTGAATGAAACAGCTTTTTTTTCAAAGGGTTTCCAAATGGCCATATTTGAATGCTATTTATGTAGCCAAGCACCATCTCTGACATCAAAGTTGGAGAAGTAGCTGACTGTGGCAGTTAGGTTTGAGAACCCTGGACTGCAGCTTAGAAAGTAGCAGTTTTGGAGGTAAATCATTCTACCTTGCTCATTTCCACAATGAGGAGGATACCTTTCTGGCAATTTTCTGTATCACTGACACTGTTTTCCAGATTTCCACAAAGAGATATCACAATATGACACTAGATTGAATTAATTTTTGAAGTTTCTGCTATAGTTTCTATGAGTGACTTGTGTATCTATTTTTTTTTTTTAAAGTGAAACCAGTCCTTAAAAAAAGAGAGTATGGACCAAAATACACACAGAATAACTTCATCACTGGAGTCAGAGCAATAAATGAGTTTTGTCTTAAATCCAGGTATGATGGATTTGAGTTGAGATTTAAATTCTGAATATTTGTTCATATGTGCATGAGAAGTAGTTGTGATTGTAGAGTGATTTTGCATAAATTTTTCTAAATGTTTTTGTGGTGTACATAATTGTAAGTGGCTGAAGCTAGTTCTTGCTTAGTTTTACAGTGGACTAGGAGCTTGCACTTAATATTCATGTTTCAGTACTTGCTTCTTAAAGTAGTTGCTTTGTACTCATGAGACCATAAATCTGCTTGGAGGGAGACACCTCTGTTCCTCCTGTTTTTACATAATGGTTTAGATGCCCTAATGTGTAGCTCAGCACAGGAAATTTTGTCTGTTTCCCCAAGTAGCTTTGTTATCTTCAGCCTTTTGCAGTTTGTGCTGGGAGTGTTAATTTTGGGATTAAATTTTCTTGTCACATGACTGCTGATTTCCATTTAGGGAGGCTAATTCATGGAGCCTCGTGTTTATCATATGTGTGCATTATCAGTTACATACAGATCATTCATTGAATGTTTTATTATTTAGTGTTTTAATTCTTTGTCTTCAGTGTGTAGTATTTCATAGTATGAAGACATGATTTGGACTTCTGGATGTGAAAAACAGTAGTTTTCAATGGAGGAGATCACTTTCTTCATGTTGTCTGTCTGTTCTGTTTGAATTAGACAACTTCACTTTTTTTTAGTAATTAGTAATATCAAAATGGTGGATCATCACCCAGACATAAAAGTCAAATTAGAACAATAAGTTCCTTTTCTTACACTAAATTCTTTGTCCACTTTCCTTAGTGATTTAGACCAGCTGAGAAAAATTAAACGACGAAGTCCCCATGATGACACTGAGACTTTCACGGTGTACCTGAGGTCGGACGTAGAGGCAAAGTAAGAACATTTGAAAAGGATGATGTGAGAGAGAGAAGAGTTTTAAAAGTCAGGTTTGCAATGTGAAAGGGCAGTAAGGTTTTCCATTTTCTATCTGAACATATGTTATATCATGATTTATGTATAATGTATAATTACATTGTGTATAAAAAACTCAACAGTATGGTTTTATGCTTGAAAAAATGTTGCATGAATAGAAACATTTTTAAGATACTTTTACTTCTTGCAGGTCTCTTGAAGTTTGGGGTAGTCCAGAGGCTCTTGCCAGAGAAAGAAAGCGACGTAAAGAGGCAGAGATCAAGTACAGAGAAAGTGAGTATGTAGTGTTCAAATACCTTCAAATGTCACAAGAAGTGTGATTGTTAGGAATCTACAAGATAGCATTACTTTATTGAAAGCATGTAAATTTGTAACTAGCAATTGCTGGCTAGGTTTTGCGGCATAATCTTAGAGTAAAATGTTACTATCTGTGCAGATACAGTCTGTTACTATCTTGCAATTTATCACCTTTCTGCTACAGGAAGAACATGCATTTGGCGTTCTGTAGACATACTCTTGAGGGAGGGCTTTCAGTTTTTTGATGATAATTTACATTTTCAATGCTTTTGCATTTTATCTAATTGAGAATTTTGAAAAGAGTTAAAACTGATCCAAATCTTTACACCATGCCACTATTCATTAATTTTTTTCCTCTGAGAAGAAATCAGCTTGCCTTTGTGTTTCAGAAGGGGAGAAGTACTCCCAAATCATATTTTTTAATTTATGTAATATTATTTTTGTTATCCTTGCTGGTATTATGAATACCATGTACAGCCAAATCAGTAGTTCGTGATGTATTTGGATATGTCTAGTCAGTAAAAATCACACAAGAGGCAATACTGCTTCAAGATACTTAGTCTGGTTGTGTACCTTAAAATAAGAGGTCAAATTGTTTTGGAACAGTGTGCCAGTAGAACACCCTTCTGTCAGAAAAGGCTGAAACTGCAGACACCTGTTGAGGTATCTGTAAATGTACTGAAAGTCTAGTGAGGAGCTTCAAAATTTTTATTGACCTGGAGAATAATTTTTGGATATAAATAAAATGAATTTGCAGAAGTATATTTTGAGTTTTTTCTCTGTGCATTATCATTTGTTGGTAGAAATGGTAACAATGTATAGGATCATTACAGGTTGTATTTGGCATTTTGCATGAGTGTATAACAACATGTGTTTCTGATTAACAACATCAAGGGAGGAATTCTTTCATAGATCATCTAGCTCTTATTAGAAGTCAGCTGCTGCATAAAAAAGGTAGACTTCATTTCCTAAAGCTACTGGTTGCTAATACATATTCACAATGCAAATTTTGTACTGCAGATCTGTTTAGAAACCAAAGGCTGTTGTGGGAATACAAGGAGTTCTTTGGAAATACTAAGGTAAGGTAATTTTCAAGTGTTTGGCTAGAAAAGTATAGTGAAATGTGTTATGACACCTTTTGAAGGAAAATTTGTGTAACTGAATATTACTGGAAGATTTTTTTGCACTGTAATATACTATATCTATATCTGATTGTTATGCAGTAGTAAATGTTGCGATGACAGCTTGAATAGGTTCCTACTGTGACAATGTAATCCACCAGAAAGAGTTTTCTTTCTTGCCTTCTTGTCAAAACTGCAGCTGTCAAAAATCTTGTCAAAATCATGCAACTCATGATTCCAAGTATAACCTGTTACTATGTGTAGTGAATATATTGTTAATTTAAAAAACCTAAGTAAGTTTCTTTAAGAAAAAAGACCCCAGAAGATGATTGCTTTTGTCTATGCACTGCTGGCCCTTACCTTTTGCCTAAGCAGACACACACCCTAGATCTAGGTGGTTGGGTGTACAGAATGATTCCTTAGTGGGCTCTGGGCCTTATGGCTGCAGTGGCCTCTGCTGGAGACTTCATTGGAGATTATCTCTTTAATGGCCAACTATTTGTAGAAATACATAAGATCCAACTGCAGTTTGGCTGAACATTTAGTAGTAAATTAGTTGCCTTTCAGAACTTTTGCAATACAGGGCAGTGCAGAGTTTTTTATTTAATTTGTATGTTTGGTGTCTCATGAGATCAAGATTTAATTATTAAATAATCTGTTATTTCTTTATGTAGCCACGCTCCAGTACAGCAGCTATGTTTTTCAAGGGACCAGGGAAGGTGGTAATGGTAGCTATTTGCATGTAAGTAAAAAAAAAAAAAAAAGTCTTGTTTATGCAATAAAAAGTAATTTATTTATATTATCCTGGAAGTAGTAACAGTGTGTGTATTTAAGATAAAAATGCCTGTGTCTGTAACTAAAGTTAATAGATTTATTTGTTTATTGAGAGATAGAAGAGAATTTATGTGAATACATTGATCGATACAGGGAGGTCAGGCATTGAATATATCTCTGATGAGAGAAGAGCAATTTTTTTGGAGTGTATTACCCTATAATAGTTTCTTAAAGTAAAAACCAAAATTTTGTAGGATCTGAAGCAGCAGGTATTTAAAGTTGTCCATTTTTCTTGCTCCTTCTTGAGAGGAAGCTTTTCATACATTTTAAAGAATTTTCTAAATGACCAACAGAAAAGAATTCACTTTTCTCTGTAAACTGTTATTTCTTTTCTAATTGAAAGCTGCATTCTCAGAAGCTGCTGGGTTTGTTTCTTCTACCTTGAATATAATTTCTGGCACACATTAAAATATGCCACTAGAAAATGTTGTTAATAGTTTCTTATAACACTTAATTTATTTAGATATTTTAAAAATTGGCAATAAGTGAAACTCATGTTAAAAATATAGATGAGGATATTATAATTCTCTAGTCTTATTTTCTATGCAATATGTTTGTAGCAATTAACCTACTGATTCTGATAATGTTTGAAGTGAGAATGTAGACTTGGACTTTGGAGTTAATAGTTACCTCTGTGCAACATAAGACAATGTTTACTCCAGTAAACCTGTAGTTGTAAAAATGTCTTTACAATTTACACTGAACATCTTAATGGAGAAATTCCTTAGATAATTTTTACAATATAAGCCAGTGACAGCCTTGTCTTCCTGTGTGTTGTCTCACATCTGTATTCTACTGAGAATGGCTCAGACTGAGAATGAAGTGGGGAACCTTGCACTACAGTATTGGTGGAGGATGTGTAGGAGGCAAATCATTGAAACAATAGATAAGGAAGTTGTAAAGACTTGTATTCTCCCACTGGTAGACAATTAGTTGTTCTGAGTAGTGAGTGTGATGGTAGTTTTCAGGAAGTGTAACTTATTTGGAACTGCTTAGAAGTTAATGATTTCTGAAAAATAAATTGTGTATCTTTATCAAGTTTAGCTGAAAGGACTTTTTTCACAGTAACCATGCAGAAAATCTCTATCAATTATCTGTTTGCACAGCTCTCTAATTATTAAACTGATATTTGAGTTGACCCCTTTCTGGCAGATAACACATGATTGTACTGCACTTCTGGCTTTGCTGGAAATATTTAACATCAAATATTCTGTTATTTCTTCTCTTTCTTTTCAGAAATGGGTTGAATTTTTTCTTTAAGTTGCTTGCTTGGGTTTACACGGGTTCTGCAAGTATGTTTTCAGAAGCCATACATTCTTTAGCAGACACATGTAACCAGGTGAGTATTTTTTTCCATTCTGCTCAAGTTAGTACTTGTAATAAAACTGGGAATAAAGACAGATACTTACAGTAGTTATAATGCACTTGAATAAACAAAATAGGATGATTCTAAATTTGTATAAGTGTTAAAAGGAGAAGTCAGAATGTAGATTTTGAAGGTTTTTAGAAATAAGTTGAAAGAGTGGAGTTGCAATAAGAACTGTACTCAGCTACTTCATGGATCATGAGTGGTATTTGAAACTAAAATTATTTTGGTTTGTGTTTTGGTTAAATGTTAACTAGAAATGCTTTTTCTGTCAGTTACTATAATACAATGACAGACTGTGTTACTTATTCATCTCTAGGTAGAATAATGATGAAAATTTGAGCATCTTGTTTTCTTTTTCTATTTCTTGATTACCTATCAGCCTGTCACAGCACAAGTAGCCACATATGTGGCATGTTTACTTTCAGAAGTAGAGTGGCAGGCTCAGAATTGGATATGTAATATTAATGTGCAGGGATAAAATTAATGTTGTTTTCTCCAGTGTTTTCTAATTCAACTGCTAAGGCTGGCCTCCCCATTAATTTAAGTATTAAAGTGTGCATTTTTTCACTTGGCCAAGTGTGTCAATGTACAGGTGAACCAAGTTTGATGTGGTATTATATATATTGAAGAGCTATTCTGTTTTTTAAATATCAAAGTTGAAAGTTCTACTGAGATGGGGAGGGTTTGTTTTGTTTTTCCAAATAATTGAGTGTGTGGTTTTGGGAAAAACACAGGAGAAGCCTTGCTTCCTCAAAGCAGCTTGCTGCTGCTAAGACTAATTGTTACTATGTTTCATTATCCATAGTCTTAAACAAAACACATGCTTTGCAAAATTCAGGTTTAGGTTTATAACTTCCTGCATCAACTACTTAATACATGCCTAATTAAATATATCCCAGGTAGGCAATTTAGATAGCAAGAGGTTATTTCTTCCTTCAAAATATGCTGACAAGTTGCAGTGTAAGGTTACTGCTTTAAATGTTGTCCTCACCCTTCTACACCTCAGTCTCAGTATAGTTTCTCTTCAAGAGGGATTTATTTAAATAGCTTTGTTCCCTGAGCAACTTCATTCCTTCACACTGAAGCACAGTAACAACACTTGTGATTGCATGTAATGTTCATTTTCAGTTGTGATTCTAAAATTATAATTAACAGTAATTATGTATACACACACCATATAATTGCATATATATTATGTATGTAGGTATAACTAACAATTTTTTGGGAGTGGTAAATTTAGATTACAAATTTTGAGGATTATATTCCAGCTCTAATAAGATATCAGTAGCAAAACATATATGCAGTTCAGCAAATTACATCTGCCTTTACCTTTCATGTTCAGTTGATACAGAAAGTTTCTAAATTTTTTTTTAAATCTCTTGTCTTAAATAGGCATTGCTGGCTTTGGGCATCAGTCAGTCTGCAAGGACACCTGACCCTAGTCATCCGTAAGCTTTTTGAGTAAATAAAGATTTTGCTAACTATATATAGCAGTTAAGATCAATTCTTGTTTGTGCATCACCTTGTTCTTTTTAATTTGCTGTTTTCTGTCATTTCTGAAGCATATTATATCTGATTTTACAACAGATAAAATAAGAAAAGGATTTTCTTTCAAGCTCCAGGAGTTGGAGCTTCAATGGCTTGGTGCATGTGTTGGTTTTTTTTTTTGTAGTACACTTTTGCTATGTTTTATTTTAATTGTCATTATTTCTCTAAGGTGTTCTGGGCTCTTCTGCCTCTTCCAACTAATATATCTACTTTTTAAACACCGTTCATATGAATCACGAGATTTTATAAAAAATAAAAATTACTGTCCTCTTCCTTTTTTCAACAAAGTGCTTTTATGCAAGCTCATTACTTGTACCATAAGGAGATGTGTTTGATATAAACTGCTCTTTGTTTGTATCTAGTAATAGGAATATTACTTAATAGGTTCTTACAAGTTCATGAATGTTATAAGCAGTACTCTCCATTATATTTTCTCAGTGTTGAGCAGTTTTATTCCTCACATGTTTGGACAAGTCATTAATTCTTTAAGAACTACTTCAAAAATACATCTAATTTATGGGATTAGTTATGCTTTTTTTCATTGATTGCATCATTAAAATTTGAAAAATTTAAATCTTAAACTTGTGCAAATATTCATCATATCTCATTTTTCCCTCTTGCTCCTTTCCCTTTTTCCTCAATATAGACAAAAGAAGTGCGCTGTTTGTAGATGGTGTTAAAACCAAAAAAAGGAATAAACACAAACTTCTGATATTGCATTAATTTCTCCACTGCACTTAAAAACTGCCAGTGTTGGATGCCTGTAGTTAGCTGAACTACTGAGAGATGTGTAAATTTTATTCCCATTAAATTAACTTTATGAATTATGTAGACTGGCTGCTCACAAAACTAGAGTTCATATTTAGAAGTAGCATTTCACTAAAATCCTAAAGTGGTACAAATGTTGTTTATTTTGGGGTCTTTTTCGTTTTTCAAGTAGGTTTTTTTTTTCCCCTTGGATTAGGTTGGATTTAGCAGCTTTGTTTTAAATAGATCTCAGCTCATATGATGATAATTTAAGACATGTAAAAATTAATATGAGGCATGTTTGTGGAGATGTAGAAACTTATATTCCTAAAATAATTTTCTTTTCTTTCTTCTAGGTATGGTTTCACAAATATGCGCTATATTGCCTCCCTGATCAGTGGAGTAGGCATTTTCATGATGGGTGCAGGACTTTCTTGGTATCATGGGATCATAGGTTTACTCCACCCTCATCCTGTAGAATCTCTTCTCTGGGTAAGCTAATCTTGTTTGGTATTCTATTTAACACCAGTGACTCAATAAAAAATAGTGGCATAGTCTGAAATGCTCTTCCTGAGTCAGTCTGAGTCTCAGCACAATTAACTCAAACCATTTTTGATGAAAATGTGTTTTAAGAAAAAAAAAATCTTTAAACTATAGTTGATCCTGCAGCAAAATGAGCTGTTCTCTAAACCCTGCATCTTCCTTTCATATCCCCCCACTCCAAGAGGTCTTGCTTGCCTGTTTTGGAATATATTGCATGATCCAATTATTACTGGTTTGCTTCTGTTTAGGGATAATTACATGACACGGTGGGTAATGTGGTTCTGGAATGCTACATTTGGATAGCCTGTGGTGAAAAGATCTGTAGAAATATGCATATAATATAATATCATATCATATCTGATTCTTGTTTTTTCCATACAGGCATACTGCATTTTAGCAGGATCATTGGTATCAGAAGGAGGTATGCAGTTTCAAGTTTCTATTTAAGTATTTGTAATCTCTTAAGATAATAACATTTTACAAATGTCAGTAATTACAGTAATAATTGATCTTTGCTTACACAGTGAAATTTTGAGCTCTGTTGCAAATACTTGTAAACAAAGAAAAAGAATCATGTGAAAACTTTTTTATATATGTCTGTATAGTAAGAAGTTGAAGAACACAAAATTTGGAAAGTAGACATGGATTGTCTTTTTGGTATTAAACTATCAATGAATGTAACTGTTCTGATTTGTGTGGGAGACACACTTGTGGAAAAAAAAGTAACTATACTTTATTCAAAGTACCTACAATCAGAGCTTTCTTGATGATCTGTTGCTATGATAATATAACCAAAAGCTCCTCTTTTCAAAATGGAAACAAGCCCTTCTGCCTCTAGCAATTTTCAGCAACACCTTTGTTGTTTCAGCCACCCTGCTTGTTGCTATAAATGAAATTCGGAGGAGTGCTCGAGCCAAGGGTCTTTCATTTTATCAATATGGTAAGTATCATTATAGCAGTAAGGTATGTGGTGTTATTTAAAACACAGTCTGTTCACTAGTATTTCTATAATGATAGAAACAATTTTCTGTTTTCCCTTTTAATTTTCCCTTTATTGATCTGTTTTCTATTCTACTAACAAATAACATTTTACAAATTAGGTGAGAACTGTTGATTTAAGAGTGCTGTTAAACACTTGGCTAAGTGCAGGTATTTTTCATGATAAATGCCCCTTTTAATTTTTCTAACATTTTTGAGAAGCTGCCATAATTGGGCTTGTTCTGTTTGTGTATAAATGCTTTCAGAATTGTGAGTATATGCAAAAATTCAGTTTACACCTATATAATTGCATAAATTATTCTTTTAAATTGCTGTTGTTAGTATAGTTTAAGTGCTATGCATAACATAGTAAAGCTAAATTTTCAGAGCAATGTAACTTTTTTGTGTTGTGTGTGCAGTTGTGCAGAGTCGTGATCCTAGTACCAACGTGGTGTTACTGGAGGATGCTGCAGCAGTCCTGAGCGTGGCTGTAGCTGCTACCTGTATGGGACTGACTTCTTTAACAGGTAAAATTCTGCACAGAGGCAGGCAGAATGTGGATGTTTTCCCATGTATGGATATGAACACAGAGCATTTAGTTTATATTGGTTGACTTGGTCTCTGTAAGCAGGTCTTTGAGCTGTTTTGTCATACAAACTAAGTTGTTTTTTACTAAAGGTAAGATGATGTGTATGCCAAGTGGTTCAAAGTGCATCTTTGCTGCATAGTTAAATTTTCTAAAGAGGGATGATTACTTATTCATCTCTTTTTAAGTATTGATTTTTTTTAAAGAGAATAAATATTGGAATTTTGTTTCTTGTGGCTTCCAATGACTTAATTGCAAGTTTCACTTTTTATATAGAAGGAATTTTAAAATTTAATTTCTAGTTTCCTTCATCAACTTAAAAACACAGTACTATTTCTATAGGTCTGAACATGAGTAAGTGTTTGAAACTTAAGTACTGTATTCCAGAAACATTAATTTGCAAGTTAATACTTGCAAATTTTTGAGTTACTGATAGAAAACCACTGGATTTTGTGCTGCTACCTATGTTTCAGTGTATATAACTTTGTATATAAATTTATGTTTGCTAATACAGAAACACAGACAAGAGTTTACTCATTTATTAGTCCTGCAGGAGACAGGAGTGGTCAAGGGACAGGAGGGACTTAAGGCTTTGTTTTATGATAAATTGTTTTGTTCCAGCTTCATCATGTTCCTCAATAGGAAAAAATTTCCACTGAATTAAGAGAAGAAAAAAGTAAAATAAATGATTGACTAAGAAAAAACCACACCAACCAAAAAAATCTCACTAAAAAGCAAAATCCAGAAAACCCCTCAAAACTATGAACTCTTTTCAGTGTGAAATTAGAATTCTCTGCTATGTTTTAGAAACACTGTGAAACTAATTTGCTGTATCTCGTTTAGGAAACCCCTATTATGACAGTGTGGGGTCTCTGGGTGTTGGAACTTTGTTAGGAACTGTGTCAGCATTTCTAATCTACACTAACACTGAAGCCCTGCTGGGACGATCCATCGAGCCTGAGCAGCTGCAGCGGCTCACCGAGTTCCTGGAGAATGATCCTGTAGTAAGGTAAGAACCTCTACAGCTCAGTCTCTGCTGTCAGCAACAACTAACAAAAAGCAAGAAAACAACATGTAATGAGAGAAATCTGGTAAGATTATTTTTAGTGTAGAGTCTTCTGTATTGGGATTCTAGAGTCTTTATTATTGCTAACTTCTATTTCTGTGCTAAAACTTTTAGTAAAATAATACTTGTACCTCTTGGGTGTTCAACAGCTAAAATAGCATTGCAGATACATTCCAACTGTTACATTAATTACAGGGATTGACAATGACCTAATGAGAAAGCCATCACAAACTTTAAACTATTTTCAAATTCATTAAATTCAAGCACTTTAATGATACTGTTATGTTGCTTGAATAGTTTATTAGCACCTAAATATTTAAATTCTGTTACTGTTTATATTCAGTGTGTGGAATTCTGTAGCAGTCAGCAGGACATGCTGCAGTAGTACATAATGCCATGGATTCTTCATGTTACATGCTTATAAATTAACTCATTGCTAATTTCTCCGTCTTAGCAAGTCTACAATTTGTAGTAAACTGATAGCTCATAGTAATTTTAAATCTTGCTTAAATGCTTTTCAATGAGCTGTTTAGCCTTACCCTATTAATCTTGATTTAGAAGCAAACTTCTTTTTGTTTTCTTTTAGATCTTTATTTAGGAATATATTTCTGTGTAAATCAGCTGAAGTATTGTAGTGCTTTTTTAATTTGAAGTAGTTTTTGAGCTGTAGAGGGAAAAACTCCATATCCATTAGTTAATGATACCAGAGTACTTGAAAGGAACTAAGTGCTGGCACCATCACAGTTCCAAGCAAGAAGTGTGGATGACATGCCCTTCACTCCAGAAACCGAACAAGAATCCTATTTGTTACAATTTACACATGTCAGTAAATTAGGTATTTGTGGTGGCCCTGGATTAGTCTGAATGGTGAATAATGTGTCAACAGTGTGATGTTAGAGTAGGTGAGTTCACATGTACATGACTTCTGTAGTTCTTTTTTCCAAAGTGCACAGGTGGCTTTTGTTTGTCTCAGGCTGAAATAATAAAATTTTTCCTAGGCCAAATACCATTTTATAATGTATTCCATTTTGTAGGTGGCTCTAACTTCCCAACAGAGCAGACTTAGTTCATGTTCTTCTTGCTGTAAACGTTTTTTAAAAACAAGAAGTACTTTAATTTTAAAAAAAAGCATAAATAATAAAAGAAATAAAGACTTGTGAGAAACTGTGTATTTTGATTTTTTTGAGGTTAGAAGCTGAAACATGTTTAGGTGCTTATCCTACTCTCTGTATTCACTTTGTCTTCAGTTATCTCTTTCTTAGATCCATGATGTTACCAGCTTTGATTTCTTTCAGTGTCCAGTTTGTCTTTGACTGAGTTCTTACCACAAGTCTGCTGTCTCTAGCTTGGGTAATGTACTTCTTCTAAGATGACATCTGATCTTAATCTCAGTTCTCTGCAATGTAAACTTGTATTACCCTTGCTTGTTACCAGGTATAGGTAGGTATGATTTGGAGAAAAGGCTGAAAAAAACAAACCTAAGGCTGAAATAAGGAAAAAAGAAATCATAGAAGTTGAAATGAGGAAGAGGAAGCCTTTTAATATTAAGTATTTATCCAAAGGGCTACCTGTATATTTTCCTCAACATAAGCTTTGGACTTCTAGGAGTGTCAGCATTTTCTTGAACATTCAAACTCACATTTTCTTAAATGGAGATGTGTAGTAGTGTGTTGTAGCCTTACATATCCTTCTGAAACCAAGTGTAAAAGAAAAAGCTCCAGATTACTGGCCTGCTTCTAATAGTGACTAATATTTGCTTTTTTATTTCAACCTTTCAGGGCTTTCAGTTCTCAATGCAATGTTTTTTGCAGTTGCTGCTCCCAGAATATTCCTCCCTTAATCTTTCAGGCATGGTTTGCAATGTTTACCTTCAGTTGTGTTTTGCCAAGTCAGGAGGAGATCTCTTAGGGAATCATTCAGTATTCATCAGAAAGTATTTTAGATCCAAATGGACAAAAGGATCCCGGGGCTCTGAGATCTACTCCCTCAGCCCCTGTTAGCACCACACTTAAGTTGCTGTTCCAGCAGTAGCTTGCCAGAACATTGTGATCCACTGCTAATTACAAAGTATTTGATTATCAGGCAATATTGACTGCTGTCCTATTAAAATAAGTCTCTCTGGTGGTGATATTTTTTCAACTAAATCTTTGATTCTTTAATTTTTTTTATAGCAAGATTGTTTGACAAGATCTATATTCCCTAAAATCTTAATGACTGAAATTAGTGTTCTTAATACAGAATTTTTCTCTCCACCTTTCTAACTATTTTCCTTCAGTTGTCAGGTGAAACTGTCCTCACTTAAATAGGTGGACTTATTTACTCTTCTTAAATTTTGGCACAGTGTTGTTAATCTGGTTTTTGTTTTAATTCTCATCAGCACGGCTAGATGAAAAATTAATTTGCCTCCACAGTTATTCTTAGTTCTTTTAACTCTTGAATATAAGTTGTGGAACCTGTTGGATTAGAAGCATTTTTTTTTTCATTTAAATATCCAGTATGCTTCTCTGCTCTAAGTAGGGAAGTGCTTTATTGTACTAATATAATCTTGCTTTTTTAGATTAAGAAGACAATTACTGCATGATTTTTCCTATTCTGTTTAATCAGTAACAATTTTCCATTTCTGTCTAGTAGCAGGCTTGTTTCCATGTTATCCTTTGGTTTTGATATACTTTAAAAAAGTTGGTTTGTATCACACTCTGTGACTTTTTCTTCTGCTTCTCCTTTCAGCTTGCTGGACTTTATAATTTCTCATTTCTTTTCATTTTTCTTAGTAATTTCTAGTTGTGTCCCATATTTAACTCATGATCCTGAATAGGCTTTCAGAGTTGCTCTCAGGTGGAAAATGATTTGATTTTATTTTTGCTATACAAACATTCAATTCTTAACTCTCATTGACACCTTTGGTGTGTAAATCATTCTTGTGTTCAGCTTAACTGAACTATGGGAGATTAGCCCTTCATAACTGTGAAATAAAATATGTGATGTGGTACAGACTCTGTCCTGATTCTGTTCTTATGGAATTTAATCACAGATTCCTAGACATAAGCTATTTTCAGTGACAGTTTCATCTTTAATTTTACTTCATTGTAACAGCTGTTGTGTAGTTGTGCTTCTGTTGTGCTGGAAAATCTGTCATTCTGGTTTGAACAAAAACCAAAAATATTACAACCAATTGCTCAAACCCAGTAACTTGATGTTCTCTGACAAATTTTTCATTAATTTGAAACTTGCTCCTTTCCCTAGTTAGAATTTATGGTTTCTACTAACCATCCAGAAGCTTCCATAAACAACCTTTGTAGCTTAAGATTTACCTTACACACCTGTATTTTTGAATGATTATTGATTTTTTTCCTTCTGATTCACTGTCTTGTCTTTCCTGGGCAGATTACGTGCACTAAGGTAGACTGTTTTCCTTCATATTTATAGAATATGCTTAATTTAACTGAATTTTATCAGGCTACTGCTTAATGAGAATCTCAAATACCACTCGTTATCTTCTTGCTTAGTTCTGATAGGCACTTGATATGTCTTCGACATTTTTGAATCACGTGGCTCCAAATTCTCTTTATTAACCCATCTGTTACTTTAAATACCCTCTTTGGAATAAGATAGTTTGATGTCATGTAGTTTGCTCTGATTAATACTGTTTTGATTTGATAACTTCCTGCAAAACAGTTGTGTGAATTGGAATGGAGCTGGAAAGTCTTTATTGGTACCAGTAAGCTGATGGTTCTTTTCATCTGCTTAAATATTTGCTAAGATGTATTTTTTGGTTTCTCTCTATTTAGTTCGTGTTCTGTTTCTTTTTTAATATGCTTACCTCTCCTCCACCCTGAGTATTACAAGAAGTATTCTGTAAAAATTTCCTGTGATTATTTGTCTTGTAGTTTCTGTCTCCTGTTCTGTTTTGGCTGTTCATTCTAACAGGCTCCTTCCAACATAATGCCTTCTGCCTTCTTCCTGCACTGCCTGTGAATTTATTTCTGATTTATAAACATTCAGATGCAAAGAAGCATTTCTAGTTGGGAAGAGTAAATTTGTTTAAGACAAAGGGCATGCTAAATTTACAGATTCTGTGACATTCCACAATTTAGTCAAGTTTGGTACTTTCCATCAAGTGAGCTGCATTGCTGAATCTCTTGTGTTAGAATTTACCAAATAGTCAAGAATGCGTTTTTCTCTTAATAAAACTAAAAGTCTTTGAAATCTTTTATACTTGTTTTACTTTGAAAATGCTAGAAGCAAGAATTTAAAAAATGTGAACCTGTTGTGATTTGTGTCCTGTGTTTTAGTGTCCACTTGTTTTTTCTGACTTTGCTGGGAAAATATGAAAACTTGCTCTGCAGTGGCAATTTAAAATTTTCTTGGCATTGAAGATAAACTGAGTTTTTGTTAATATAATGAGGAAAAAGTCAAGTATTTTATTTTGTGTGTATTTCACTCTTGAAATTTATCACAGTATGTCTTGGTCCTCAGTTTGCTTCTTATCCTAGAAAAATTAAGATCTTGTTTACTAACTATATGCACATATTAGAATTTGTCCAACAAGCTGGAGCAAAACTCTGCTACAGAAACCCAGAATTTTTCAAGGGACCAAAATTATAAACATTAGAGCTTTCATGTTCTAGTATTTATTAGGAACCTTTAAATAAATAGAGATTTTCAGCATTTACAAATAGGTGTATCTTGACAAGTTGTGATTAATAGCTCTGAAGGATCAAAAATGAGTTCCAAACACAATATCCATAACTTTTTCTGAAGTCAGATGTATTTTTGAAAACTCTCCAAAAGATTATGCATTTACCAACTTTAGGAAAGGACACTTCTGTAATTGCAATGTGTCCTTTCAATAATTCTCAACAGGTTATTGTTCCTTTCCTCAGAATTGAGGGTACTTAAAGGCTGTTGAATAGTGTCATGTATATGCACAAGAAATTCTCTGCAGTGGAAAATAAGTTGGGCTTTAACTTTTAACACAGAATAGGGAAATTTTCACATTTTTAATTGTGGAATTTTTTAAATATACTGTTAGTCTAGTTCTGAATCTGTGATGCTTCTGGTTGTCTGTCTTTTATTGCAGTGATTTACAGATATGTTGGTGTTGCAGAAATCTGTGGAAGTGATATAACCAGTTAAACATAAATCAGTATTTAATGGAAGTGTGGGTGGGCAAAATGAGGTTATTTTGTTAAAGACTGACCTTTTAAAATTACAGGATCATTTTGTGGTGGCAGTATTGTTAACATGAGAAGTCAAACTAGCTAGTGGTTTGTTCTGTGTTGTTTTACATTGTCTTTAAAAATGTATGTGTTTCAGAGCAATTCATGATGTTAAAGCCACAGACATGGGAATGAGCAAAGTAAGATTCAAGGCAGAAGTAGACTTTGATGGACGTGTTGTTACTCGGTCTTACCTGGAAAAACAAGATATTGAACAGCTGCTACAAGTATGTAGAAAAAATTGCTTTTGTAACCCCCAATATTTGATACCTACTTTCCAATTTCAAGTACCTCTAAACCCAAGACTTGAAAGTAGATGAGATACATTTCACTTCTTCCTTTGAAGGGTTGCAGATGTTCTTGCTTTGTGTTAGTGTTTTAAATGCACTTAGAGAGATCTGTATTATGTGCTGCTGAAGACCTACTTTTGGCCTGAGAAGGAGGAAGGCAGATTATTTTTTTAACTCATTACCTTTGAAATTGGTTCATGTGATCAGAGCCAGGTGCTAATAATGCCAAGGTTGTGCATTTGCTCCCTGCACTGGCCATTTATATAAGGGTTGGAGTCAATAACCCTTGTGTGTCAGTTCCACTCTCAATATTCTATCATTCTCGGATTCTTTTTTTTTTTTAGAAAATGCAAATCTGTAAAAAAAAAATTGATGAGAACATAATTATTCCAATACATTCATTGAATTACAAGATCTGCAGTTAAAACTAGAAGCTGTCATCTGCAAATAGGCATCTGTTTTGAGAGAGCCATTTGCCCTGGGTGTTGGTGGTGCTGTGCTGGGGTTTACAGGTCCAGCTGTTCAGACTTGGTGTGAATATGGATTGCCTGCATTATAATTTAGCATTTTGATGATGTTTAAGAATTAGCCATCTCTAGAAAGGGTCAGTCTCTGATTTCAATATAGTTCAGGGTAGCTTTTCTTAAGCTCTCTTTTCAAGCGACAACTAATTCTCTGCTGTATTCTATATGGCAAAATTATGAAATATGAAGAAAATAATTATTTATCTAAATTAAAAGGAGAGTTTTAAGTGAGCAAAATGTTTTGACAAGACAATGTTTTTGTTTTCACTGGTAACTTTCTTATGTACATTTATTTACAAAATTTCTTTTCTACCCTTTCAAAATGAAATGCAGATATCTGCATTTTGTCTGTCCATTAAGCATGCCTTAGAAGTTATGTTTACTTTTAAATTTTACATTATAATTTTTAAAATCATTAAGTCAGTGTCCCAGTTTTAAAATCCTGTTAATGTCAAAATAAGAATTAGGTGTGTGTATGTATAGTGCAATATCTGACCTATTCATCTATCTACAGGACTTCAATTTAATACATTTTGAGAGGAAGAGTGCTATCAGCTTTGTACCACTGAGACACTGCAAGTTTGCCTGGTTTTATATTGCCAGTTGCTTTGCTGTTGCAGTTTTTAGTACACTAGTCTTCTTTTCATGGCTTTGTTAGCTTTTATTCTTTACCTGGTATTCCCTTTGGCAATTGCATACAACCTCCACTAGTTCTTTCAATACCTCGAGTATTGTTGGGAAAGATCTTCCTGATTGATTCTAGGTTGGCAACTACTTCTTTCACAGGTCATTGTTGTTACATATGGTAACCTTATGTCAGCTATAAAAATGTCATTGAAGGATAGCTCCTTTCAGAAGGCTTCAGCCATCTGAAGTCAGAGGCAGACAGTGTGCTTGCCTTTTGACCTATACTTTTTCAAACAAGCAACTCATTCAACTAGCACTGCTGTCAACATTATTCTTTCTACAGTTGTGAAGTATTTGTTGAAATGCTGTCATTTAGATTACCTTGGTGTTTTTCTTGTTAGACTTGCTGTGATTGTAGCCATGGATTATTGTGGTTGAGGTATGTTTTAAGCTTGCTCAATTCATTATTCTTCTTCAGTATTGGAGTAGTGAGAAGGGAAGAGAAGTTGCTGTCATGCACTTTTATACACAAGAAGAATAAGTTGTTTCATAGTTTGCCTTTTTGCAATAACATACTTATCCTAAACATACTTCAGCTGAGATAAACTACAGGACAAATGGCTTCCAGACAGGTTGGTGTGAGACCTCTAAGGAAAGCTCATGGCTTTAAACTGAAAGGTGATGGACATAAAGTGGATACAAGAAAAAACTCTTTACTGAGGTGGCCATGGTGCTGAGACAGTGGACCTGGTTGCCTAGAGAAGTTGTGGATGCCCCATCCCTGGAGTTGTTTAGAGCTGGATTGGATAGGGCCCTGAGTAACCTGGTGTAGCAGAAAGTGTCCCTGCCCATGGCAGTCGGGGAACAACTAGGTGATCTTTAAGGACCTTTCTGACCCAAACCATTGTGTCATTCTATGGCAATACTGTAGTACCTGCTTTGGTGCTGCTGATATCTGTAGTGTTTTTAGAGAGTGGAGTTTAAAATCCTGTCTTCCTTAATCTCATTCTTTCCCTTTTTTATGCTGTTGGTCTCTTAGTCTGACTTCCAGTCAACTGTCTTCAAGTTTCTGATATTATGGAGGAGTCATATTTACAGCAGTATTTGTCATAATCCCTGTGGACTTTCAGATGGGTTGGTAATGTAATGCCCAGAGAAGGCAATGTAATGGAATAGCAAGAATGTAGAAAATGGAGAAAGAATACACAGGGGTACCCTGCTCTGCCTTGCTATGAGGAATACCTCAGAAACTTCTGGAAAATGAAAGAAATTCTTTAAACTTATTTGGAAACTTAAGGATGAAGTCAATTGAAGATAGAAGAAGGTTTTGTATTAAATGCAGGTGTAATGACAGAGCCAGCTGTTTTCATCAACTAGATGCTACTCTTCTGGGTCTTTGAGACACAAGAACAGATGATGTTTTGAGAGTAAATGGCAAAAGCTGAAGTGTTTTGTTTAGGTTTTTTTTTCCTCCCTCTTGAAATATGTCAAGACCCTCTGGAGTGTTATTCCTTTATTTTCTTTTCCTCATCTCAATCTCTTAAATTTAATTTCTTCCTAGGAAATTCAGCAAGTGAAAACCCTTGAAGAATTAGAAGCCTTTATGCTTAAGCATGGTGAGAATATTGTTGACACGCTGGGAGCTGAAGTAGACAGACTTGAGAAGGACCTGAAGGTAAATTTAACTGCTTATTAGTGAGTGCGTATTCTGTGATTTATTTTAAACAAAATCTCTGCATCTGCTCTCTGGGATTTAATTTGGAAATATGAGTGAAGGAAGGAAGTTGATATTACAAGTGCAGGTTTTCTTGCTGTAGTATTATTATCTATGTTCTGACCACCAGCAAATCCTTACTTTGCCACTGATCCATTTATTAAATTTTTTGTTCCATTATATACCAACATAGAAAAAATTTTCATTCAATAGACTTGAATGTGTCTTTTTGACTGTATTCTCAGAATGCTAGACTACTTATAGGCTGTTGAAGTCTGTTTTGGCTGGCTGTAAAAAAGAAATGTTTTTTAACTGGTTCTTAGCATTGTATCAAATATTTCTGTGTGATGGGACTACTACTCAACATCTTTGACTCTTGTTGAAGTGTTTATTTTACTTTACAAAAGCCTCTCAGCTGTCTTATATATTTATATATTTTTTTTTCATTATGCAATTTAAATATCCTCTGGCTGATGCAAGAAAGGGTTGTTCCCATTTTTGATTTTCTAAGTGTATTGGGGCTGTCAGTCTTACCTTCTTGGTATGAATTCAGAGCTACCAGTATACTGACCCCCAGATAAATGCAGTCCTGCCATGACTGTTCCTTCTGGCCACGAGACACTACTCAAGAGCATGTCTGTCCTTGCTTGTTATATTTCATGAATATTCTAGTTTAAGTTTCTATCCCTAGGGTTGTCCTATTTAAGAATCAAAATATTATTTTTGATTCTAATTGCATCATCTGAATCAGTCCTTCATGCATGGTTTTTGAGGAGCAGGATCATGCCTAAATTTTTTATAAACATGGATACTGCTTTTTGGTATAGGCATATATAAATATATATATATATAAAAATAAATATATATATATATAGTGATTGTGTTGGTATTGAATATGCTTTATTAAATATACTAGTCAGGTTCACATGCTGGATGTCTTTGAAGTCGTGACTTTCTCATGGATCGTACAATTCATGTAATGGTGATAACATATTTCTATAATATCAGAAAATGCATATTTCTTCATAGAAACAGTGTTCTGAATCTTTATAAATCGCTTCATGGCAGAGAACAAATTATTTCAGCAATCTTACCCATTGTTCAGGAAAGTATCTGTTAAAACTTTAAGAGAGTGAGATATTTATATTCATGTGTATCTGAACAGTTTATATAAAACTCTACTGCCTTGTTAAAATTGAGAGCTCCTCCATATTTCATAAAGCATAAGAACTAATTTATCCATGATGTTGAAAAGTATTTTTCAAATAAAAAGATGACTTAGCCCTCCAAAAATGCCTTATAATACGGACAATGTTTATTGAAACTCTTCCTCGTTTTAAAATTGTCCCTATGTTACCCAAAAAGGAAATTTGTTATCTAGTTGATAATATCATACCAGAAACACATTACTTGTAACCATGTGCAAAATTGCATTTGAAAATTTTCAATTCATTGTTTTTAAATTTTATTTCAGCAACGAAATCCTGATGTTCGTCATGTGGATTTGGAGATACTGTAGACTTGAACAGGAGAAGTCTCCAGGTTGCTGCCTTTGTGGGAAGAAATGACATGAAGGGCTGTAAAGCTTCTGGGATTGCAGAACCTCAGCACCATACCTCGCTTCCTTTGCCCTCTGCTTCCTGGACTCCTAGCACTGCTTCTGTTTCTGGAAGAGTGCTAGACTTGCAGACAAAAATTTCCATGGAAAAATCAGTTTCAAAAAGCTACTTGAGTTAAATTCCACAGGAGAGTCTGTCCAAGAATATTTACTGTGATTCAGAACTTACAACCTAACAACCAGGTTTAGTTAGGCAAATACAGCTGCCTGAAACTATACAACACATGTAGTTTTCCATTTGTGTCCCTTTGCAGTCTGTTTGCACTTCTTTAGTTTCTTTCAAGATATCATTAAAGGTTCTTGGGAGATATTAAGATTAGATAGGAAGAGTTTGTTCCAGTGGAACCTGCCAACCTTAAATTGTAATTTTTCAACTGTGTGATTGTTTCACAGTTTTTCTTTTCTATGACATAAATTGTTTCATATGGGCGCTGGCCTTATCTCAATGACCATGACCTGGAAACTTTTTTTTTGCCACCATTATTACTGCACTTGAGGAAAATGATGCTTTTCACCTGAGAGGAGCCAGCTGGATGGTTTAGCCAGAGTACATTGAGTTACTGTGAAAAATTACTGTGTACAAATTTTGGTGCATTTCCTCTCTTTAAATTTTGGTTTTTTTCCCTACTTTAACATTTGTTTTCTTATTTGTAAATATCTTCAGATGTGATCTTGGAGATATTTATGGTAGTGCTTATTAAAAGTTACCTGGCATTTTTGGCTTTTTATATTTTAATAGACTCTATTGCCAGATATGGGCTTTGCTAGAAGATATGAGAGATGTAGCTGGAATATATAATAGTAAAAAATGATCTATTTATAATTAAACAAATGAATACATTGTATTTTTAATTTATTTGCCTTTAGATATTACCTGAATTCAGAACCACTTCCTCTGAATTTTTGTATAACTTGACCTTGCTTTTTTAAGAAAGTAGAGTAATTCTATCAGTGGTCCTCAACAATCCAGAGATAAGTGATTAGTTTATAACTTGGAAATGTGAAATTCTAGAGCTGTGTACTATTGTCTCAAGGCTTTCTGCAGTAGGTACTCAAGTTGTATCAGATTCTTTGAGACCCAGTATTTATTAATAAGGCCATGAGTACTGAACATGTGAGTTGAAATATAAGTGAAATGACCGTATTTAAGTAGCACTGAGGAAAAGTCTTTATGCACTTTAATGTAAAATAAGATTTACTCATGCATGACAGGTGGCAATAAGACCATCCTAGTAACTCAGTTGCTGAGTAATGGCTGAATTGCTGAAAGAAGAAATGTTGATATGAAACAAAAGTCTTCAAAAATCAATTTAAGATTATAGTATAAGTGTTGCAGCAAATAATTGTGGAGACCAATATGTACAGATTTGACTAATAGCATTTTAGTATTTTTTTTTTTTTTCATACTAGGTGTCTCTTTACCAGTGAGCAATGAGAGTTTAAAATAACATGCCTTTTTGACAACTGCAAAGCACTTTGCATGCTGGTCGTTTTAAGTAGAAAAACATTCCAGAGTTAAGTTACAGATGGGGCTTCACAGTACAGTAATTGTGGGTGAAAGGATCTTCTTGGTACCCTTTTCCATAATCCCTATCCACTAGTGGCTTCTTTATAGCATATTACCTTATGATGGCTGATTCAAAAGAAGGCTTACTTTATCTGGTTTTCTCCTATTGCAAAACTAGTTAGTATATTTAAAAGCCTGATGATTTAAAATGCAATTTAAGGGTAATTTGGAAATCTCCCATATCAAATAAATAAAGCATATTTTTAGCACATTATAAATAATTTACCTTTCTCCTCACCCTTCTATGTAAAATTCATCTCATCTCAGTGTGCACTCTCCTGGTGTTAGTCTTATTCATGAAGAGCACTGGAATCTGGTAATGCATAACCTGTTTTCTTCTCCCTGGAATATTTATATGCATTTTGAATTTGAATAAACATATTAATAAACCAGATATTTCAGAAATCAAAAACCTGAAGAGAAGTAAAACTGGGAAAAGGTTCTTCTTGCCGAGGTTAGTGAAGACAGCCAATGTGATCCAAGTGGTTTGCATGCTGGAGTTACTGATGAATGAGTGGTGTCAGTGGGCAGAACTTTCCCTGCAAGCTTAGTAAACGTTATCTCAATAGCAAAGTGTTCCTGTATAATTTTCAAGAGGAGGTATGAGCTTATATTCTTACAAGACATCTGCTCCAAAAGTCTATTAAAATGTTGGGTTTTTTTTATTCATTTGAGGTGTAATTCATCTGAATTTTGACCTTAGTTTCCTTATTTGAGTCAGAAGAATACCCATTCACCCCTTTTGTTTATATTCAAGAAAGAATTGAGTTAATTGTATCCTAGTTTGCTGATTATAGCATCACCATGTGTTAAAGTCAAGATGCCAGGACCTGAGTGTTTTTGGGTACATTACTGCTGACCAGTCTCTGTTAAAGTGACCTGGATGGTGATGTACTACAAAAAGGCAGGCAGACTGGTTTTGGCAGTACCTTGGAAGTTTACATGTCATGCAGTTGGATGGAAGTACTGATTCATTGAGCCTCCCAGGTTCGAAGAGAATAGTAATTCCAAGCTGTTACATTTTAATTTGTATGTTAAAATTCACAAATTGTTTTTAACAGATATGACATTTTTACTGCTTTTTTTCTTTAACTGCCTTTAAAGTCAAAACTTTGCGGTAATGTGGGTCCACTACTTAGTTTACTTTTATTTTAATGTTTTTGAGGAAAATAATTAGCTAATAAATTTACATTTACATTATGGAGTCTTCAGATTAAAGAACTGTACATGTGTGGAGGAGTGAATTTTAGTTTATCACAAATGCAATTACAAAATAGGTTTTTTTACAGAGTTAAGGAAAATAAGTGAGGATTTACCTAACAATAAAGTTATATCCTAGGATTTTTTCCATTAAGGTGTGGTGTTTTAAAATAATTTATTTCTGTAGACTGCCCTTGCAGGTTCTATTTTTTCAAGTTTTGTTCAAAGTATGGCTGCCCACCCTTTCTGCTTTGTGGAAGATTCTTACATGCTGTGCAGTGACTCATGATTGTGTAAAACTTGCAATGTTTTAGAAACTTGTCGTAGTGTTCCAATATACTGAATGATCTGAATGTATTTGAAGTCCAAGTTGGCTGGATACTAATAATGCATTTTTCCATAGAGGTTTTTCTTCTGTAAAGGATAAAAAAGGATAAAGTGATTGTCTTTCCCCAAGCAATGAACTTCAAGTATAGTCTCCATTATACACTGGAATTCAGCATTTGATGTGGTGTCCCTTTCCCCCTCCCCTTTTAAAGCATTTATGAAGAATACAGTGCTAGTAGTGAACACCCCAGTGGATTACTGTGCTACAGGGACTGCTTGGTGGTTTGTGTTCTGGTCCAGAAGTACTGGGGGGAACACATTTTTACAAGGACAAGTTTACATCCTTTATTCCCTCTGACTTATCCTTGAACTGAGGGCTTTTTAGACTCTTATTTTTTCCTTCCTTGAATTCCCACACAGATTTTATTGTTTTTTTAAAGTGACTTACTTTTTGAGGAAGAAGCTATTTTGAACATATTATGTTTTTAAAAGCAGGGGTGAATTCTACTCTTGGTCTGTGAATTTTGTACTGTACTTCATGTTCATTAATAGTTAAGAATAGTGATTACTGCTTTGAAAGCTACAAACCATGTTAGCCAAAACCAAGTTTTCTGATCCTGTCAGATTCTTTTTCATCAGTGTCTGGAGACTGATTTTTGAGAGATTTCTACTGCCCCTTCTTTGATAAAAGGAGAGTACAGGAATATTTTTAGGTATGTTTTGTCTATTATACGTTGATCGCAGTCCTGTGTCCTCTTTACTTGTAATAATTTTAGCTATTTTTTCTTTCTTCTGCAGCAAAGAAAAAAATATGCATTATAGAAGTATCTCTAATAGTGATGAGTACATCAAAAACAGTCTTCATGCAAAGAGTTTTCATGGCCTTGTCTATTCAAGGTGTGGCAATTTTTGAAAATTATCAATGAAGTAATCATGTTTCTAAACTTGACTTAGATGTTTTCCTTAGAGAGGAAACCAGAGCACCATATTGTTTAAGGGTTGAAAAAAAATGTTTCCTTTTATGGTCACATGTTCTTGAGGCATTTTGGCATGGTAGAACAATTGATGACTATTGACTCCTGTACAAAACCTGCCCTTCTGTGCATACCTAAAGGCTTAAAGAAGTGACTATAAAATGACAGTGTGCTTTTTTCCCTTCTAGCTTAAGTATTGTGCTGCTTCTATTATTGTTGTCTCTGAATAGAGAGTACCACTAACATCTCTCTTGCAATTCACCTGCATAATGTAAATGAGAAGTTGAGATGTACCAAAAAGACTTGTTTTTAATAGAGGGTTTGCATAGCTTAAGTAATTTTTCCTTTCTTGTTAGTGAGACACAAATCATTAAGATCAAAAGTAGACTGTATTACATAAAAAAAGAAATAGGAATCCAGACTCTAAAGCACAGTAGTTCAGTTTTTGAAATGTATGTCCTCTGAGGAAAATAAAACAGAAGCTTTAAGTGGATATATGGTCTATAGAAGCTGCAGTCAGGCTTTGCTGAAGCCGAAGAAATTAAACTAAAAGTATATGATTAAAAGAAAAGAATCCAAGGAAGGAAAAGACCCAAGACATTGAGCACCTGGAAATAAGAAAGGATGAAAATAATCTAAAAAACTTATCCAGAAAAAAGAAGTAATGACTGGAGAAGAAAAGAACAATAAGAAATGATATTTTATTAGAATGTCTAAAACTAGGTAGGATGATGTTTTCTTTCTTTCACCAATATTCTGATAGTTGAGTAATTCCCCCAGCAAAAGCTCTTTTTTCTTATACTGAAAATCAGAGCCTCTATGTCCTGATATGATGTTCAGCCTTGCAGGTACAAACCTATTTGTCCCCTGAAAGCTGCTAAGGGTGATGTTGTAATCTCAGTTTTTGTTGGTGAGGTATGTGTTTGGTAAGTGGAGGGTGAATAATGTTATTTGTGGAAGTGGGAGCTGGAGTGAATTAAAAAGAAGATTACTTGATTCTTTTAGACAGAAGATGACTGAAGCACCATACTGAATGTGCTGTGGGAAAAGTGCTCTGTTCTAAGGTCTGCAGAATCCTTGCAGTGGACTGTAGTCATTGATGAATACATTAGTCTTGATTTTCCAATTTGCTGAGATGTCTGTGGATAATTGAATCGCATTCTGAAAAGAAGATAAAACATTCAAAATATAATGTGAAAAGGATGTATGTTTTTTAAATACCACGGACACTATAGCACATTAAAATAGATAGGCAGAAAATATTCTGTATTATGTAGGGCGCTTGTGGACATTTTTTTCCTGTGTAAATAAAAGCCACCAATTAAAATGAAAGGTGGTGGTTACTTTTTAGAAGTGTTACACTAACAGCAAGCCCAGTCAAATTTTTGTATAGCCAGCATTAAAGTTCTGTTCTAGGGAAGAGGTGCCTGTTAAAATAGTGGAGTACAGATCCATAATCTAGCATAAATTTAGTTTTTGTAATCTAAATTTAGACTGTGTTTAAAACTTTTGAGGTTGTGATCAGCTGCTTCAAATCTAAAGTCAGAAGAAAAAAGCCATGATGTGTAAATTATGTAATATAAAAGGGATTTTGTAAGTTTCTCTTCAAATTAAATATGCTGAAGGACTGTGTGAAAAGTGAAAAATGCCTAAACTGTTTGGAAAGCATTTTGGCTATTGCCAAGATGGTATTAAATTTGAAAGTCAACACTGAGGATTTTTCACTTGTGGTAGAGGTTTCAAAGGACAATGTCAAAGTCAAAATCCATTTTTCCATTTTGCAGTCTTTTAATCAGATTCGCCAGCCCCCTCTCCACCCCACACCTTGCATTTTGTGTATTGGCTTTTTCATTCTGTGTCTTGGTTACTCCTTATTAGTATGGGGAAGTCATTTTGATTTGTGAGGTGTAGACATTGGAATAATTACCTGCATATGTTCTTTGTTTTGTAATTATACTTGAATTCAGTACATTCTGTATCGTGGCTGGAAGTTGTAATTACTCAGTAAAATGTTACATAGCCAGTAAGGGTCGTGTTCTGTTAATTTAAGCAATTTTATATGTATTGGAAAAATAAGCAATAACACTGGCTTTAGGCAGCTGATGGTTTGCTGTGTTTCTGAATTCCAATTGTATATAACTATTTTATGGATGCAAAACAAAAGAAAGGTTCTGTCCATCTATGCGTGCTAGTTATTGACTCTGCCTTCACAATGCTGGCACACACTGTTCAATAGCATGTGCCTGGTGAGGGAGCAACATGCCCAGGCTGGCCAAGCTCTGTGTTTGTTCTCTGAACCTCACTGGCAGCTCTGCCTTTCATCCTGTTCACTCCCTGCCCTCAAAGAGGATGGTCCCTTCCCCAGTGCTGGGACAGCTCTTTCTGCCTGGCTCAAAGGCCCCACTGGCACTGGCTCCGGTTTGGACTGCCTGTCCTGATCCAGGTGTGAGGATGATGTGAAAAAAGGTAGTACTACAGATGGGTGACATGTCTGTGTATAGCCAAGGGTGTGAAGAATTCCTTGAAGAGGTTAGATTTATGTGTTAGGCTTGCATAGTAACCATAGTTTCACAAACCCAGCAAAGCTGTCCAAGCCTCTTAAGAAAAAGCTTGAAATTAGTCAGCTTAGAAAGGATTTAATGTACTGTCTGGTACACTTAAGTGCCACTTTCTATCACTAATACCAATAAAACTGCTTATTTATCCAGTTATGGGAAGAACTGTTTCTAATTGGGCTAAAAAATTTTATGTGGTTAGAAAGAAGAGTCAAAAATGTCAGAAATCTGGCTGAGGAAGTGGAGAAATTTGAAAAATTGGTTTTTGTCTGTATGGTATCAGATATCAGAAATAAAGTGGTCACGTAACATATTGCAGGAAAGATTTTGGCTATGCACTCTATGTCCCTATTGCTAAAGATGTTTCATTTCATAGTTTAGAGACACTCCTTCTCAAGGGAAGTTTGTTGGTTTCCTATGGTTTTATTGTGTTTGCTTTTTTTCCTCTGGTGAACCAAATGACACAAGATCCATCTGAGCAGAGAAGTGACAGACTTGAGGCCTCATCTCTTGTCTATTTGAGGTCAAGTTCAAATACTGGGCTGTCTTTGGGCTATTGGAATAACCAAGCAAGTGGTCACAGCCACTTCGAAAGAGGGAGAGAGCTCTGTCATTTCATGTAATGTAATCTGGAATCTTCAAAATCCTTTCTTTATTTGCTGTCTGTGGCATTTATTGAAAGGCCACTCCAAAAGAATTGTGTTAAATTGGGGGTAATGGGTTGAAGTGGGACCTTGCAGTCAGCTGGTTGAAGGTGATCTTAAAAGTCCTGTTCAAGAATGAGTTTTGTCTGTCTTTGCAAATATTTTATGAGGGACTTTTTAAAGATCATGAAAAGTACACCTTCCTTTAGTGTTTGAATTAAATTTTTTTTGAAAACCCTAGGAAAAGGGACATAGTTTCTTCTTTCACAGAAGTTGTGACAACTCAGCTCCCAGTAAATTACGTGCATTGATTTACCCAAGCTCTTTGTGATTTTATTATTTTTTTTAAATTTAGATTTCAGTTCTGATGCTGAATTGGGGCTTAGTAAGATCTTTTCTAGGTTCTCTTTCTGACACCTGAGGTGACTGAAATGTTATTCACTGCTTTAGTGTAAACTGATATTCAGTGTTTTAGAGAAATTTTTTTCCCCCAAATACTGATTCAACAGCAGTTTGCTATTAAATCAGGCTACTCTGGAGACACAAAGCATTAAGTTTAGGGTTTAAATTTGAGGGTTTATTTTTCTCCAAGGCAGTCAGTCATAAAGAAAATCCATCTTGAATTTGATGCACATAAAAATGCATTCATACATGAGCCTCTGTCTCTGCATGTTGTAACTGTACATAGATTGGCTGCAGATTTGTACTCACTGATGTGTCTCATGAAAGACAACTTTCTCAGCATCTCAGCAAAAATAAAAATGAAATACTGTGAAAGAAGATGCTAATGAATGTGGACAGCTTGGAAACCTTGAGGCAAGAAAGACTTTCCAGTAAGGCAGTGGCTTGAACCCATTCTGCTCCTTTCCCTTTATGCTGTGCACTGATTTCATTGGTTTTGACCTTTACTGTACAATCTCAGTTTCCAGGTGGTTCGAAACAAGGGTTATAGGTGTAGAAGACTAATTCCAAAATCTGTGTTCTGGGTTCTCCATCTGATGAGTAGATAATTGGACACTTCTGAATCATTGAGGGAGATGTGCAGTGGTACTCTGGCTAGCATTTGGCGGGTTTACAAATGTGCCAAGGTCAACTTTATTCATGGAAATGTCTCAGCCTGGAACAATCTTCCTGATGCTCTAGGTGGGAAAGATAACCCAGGTGTTTCCTTGACATTCTGTTTGCTAAGAGACTGTGTTGGAACTTGCTGCTCTGCTTCTTTGGATTATCCTTTTGCAAATAATAATTCCCTCTTTCCATCAATAAGTAGTTCAGGTTTTGGCTCTTTGAGGTTTTCACATAATTTTGGAAGAAGAATTACAGCTTTTCAATCACATTGCTACCAAGCATTTTTGAAAGGTTTAATTAGACTTTTTCTGCTCTACTATTGACCCTCTTCCTAAATGGGAACTAAATTTAATATTAACTTTTCTAATGGGAAACTACTTTGAGTCATTAGCAAAGCTGTTTCTTTCAATTTTCCTACAAAGACAACCGAGGTTGAGGCAATTACATCTGACAGATGATTGGGAAAGTTTAAAGCGTTTTTAAGGACAAAAGGGTTTTTTAGCTTTTTCCCAACATTGCTGTATAAGTTCATGTCAGACATTTTTTCTCTCAACTTAGCTAATTAATCTGCTGGTGTGGCTTTTTTTTTTTTTCCTCAGTGTGATACATTTGCAGTAGAAGCTGCTTTTATGCTTCAGATGTTGAAGGGTCTGTGGAGGAAGGTGTTTGTATTCACAGGGCAAGGTCATATACTGAGATCTGCCAAGAATTGCAAGGGGCTCCTGGTGCAGCAGGGAAGAGAGCTGCTTATGTATGAACTCACTAGGAAATAACCAAGACAGAGCCTCTGATTTAAACAGGCCTTAAGGAACGGTCAGGGCACATCAGTGGTGTTGGCTTGCTCTGTCAATAACTAAGGTTTATGTGATGATTTCCTGGAGCTGTATTCACATTCACCTTGTACTGAAGTCCTGGGGTACTGTTCGTAGTTACTGATGAGCATAAGTAAGTCAGGTAGGAAAAGATGAGTTATTTTTGAGATATGATGTTCTTTTGGGAATTATGTGAATGTTTCCAAGTAGAAACTTACTTTGCAAATCAGTAGACATTGTATATTTGTCCATGCTGCCTGAGCTAGTGGCAGTCCACTGGCTTCAGTCAGTGCCTCAGCAGAGGGAAGGAGGCAGAGTAAACCCTGCCTAGCTGAACTCTTTGCAACATGAGTAATCTTATTAAAGTAACATTACAAACACTTCACTAATATGAGCTTGCAGCTGAGCTTGTTCAAAGCAAATGAAGCAAAAACTAAATACCTTCATATGCATGAGGTTCAGTGTCTGACTTGGACCCCAAAGTTCTCTTCAGGGGCATTTCGTGCCTCAGGAGAGACAGAACTGCCAGTATGGGCATGCTTCTGAGGGCACCAGCACTGCTGAACAGCAGGAGCACAGTTTAGCCATTGCCTTACCAGTATATTTAACATGTATTTAGTAGAAGAGTGATAAAATGCAACATTATTGAATTACACTCCCCATCTGTGCTGCTTGTTCCACTGCAGTTACTTCCCAGACCTGCTTCTTCCCCATCACAGGTACTTCTTCTGCACCCTTCTCTCTGCCTGCCCAGCCCCAGGCACTGCCTCTCATGCTTATCCCCTTCCATGCACCCTGCTGTCAGACCTAATCTCTCTTTTCAAGCTTCATAAACCCAATTGCTGCCTTTGGTCCCCTACTTAGGTGCTCTTCTTCCCTGCCAGCCTTCCCTGCTGGGTTCCTGCCTGTACTGCTCCTTCACCCTGCTTGGTTTGCACACAGCCCATCCCTGTTCCCTCCTGCCTCCAGATCTACCTTCAGACATTTCCAGCCCTTGCCCAAAAGTCTGGGAAGTCAAAGTTTTTCAGAGAGAAGCTAATTATAATTGTTTGCAGATGGATTAATGCAGATTTTCTACCTCCATTTCTCAATTACCTGAAATTACTTTGGTGGAGAGATTAGAAAATGGTTCTCACTTATTGTGATTTTCACCAAAAAAAAAATGCAGCAGGCTGAAGCCCCTGACCTAGAAAATATTTGCCCAACCCCAGTTAATTTTGCAGCATTACAGGCACTCAAAAGCACTGTTTTCTAATGGTACTGTTTGGTACCATTATAAAATGTGTATCATTTATACACATGGTATATATGTGTATATACCATACACATATACCATAGTATATATGTGTGTATACCATACATATACATGTGAATGGAAATAACCATTTCAGGTGGCTGACACCAGCCTGTGGGCTGGCCCTGGCTTCACAGCCCAGCAGCAGTGGTTTGCCATGGTGAATGTTTGTCACTGTAATTCCTCTACAAATTATCTGGAGCCAGGATTTTCTAAAGCGTTTAAGAGAACAGGACACATTCAGCCATCACTGGATTCTGAATTAAAATGGGATTTAAACGTCACTTCTTCAAAATCCAGGTTTTAAGATTGTAGATGGGTACTTCCTTTCAATAGTCTTTCTATTTAACCAGCACATAAATCTATGTGGCTGTACATTGAGGTGAAAATGATTTATATGATATTCATACTTGAATTCTTCATAACCTTTTCCTGTGCTTTCTGGTGCTTCATACCAAACAAGCATTTAATGCAAAAGAAAATGCTCTAGCCCTTTATATAAATCTAAAACTTTTAATATCTATTTATAGTGAGACCCAGGTATCATGGCTGTCACACTGACACAAGATTGCCTCTAGAGAAAGGAAGAGACAGGTTAACCAGAGACTAGCTTTTATTGTGCATTTTTTATGCAACAGAACAAATGGAACTGGAGGTATGTAGTAAAACCAATATTCAAATTAGAATTAACACCTGAAATAGTAAACTGTAGGTAACAAATGTCTTTATAATTAAAAATATTGACTGTTTAAAAAATTCTCTAAGATTTTATATTCTTTAAAAGAAATGTGTGTTGCCACATAGAAAACAATTCACACATCCTATAGAAATTGTCACAAAAACCTTACTAGTCTATATTACACTATGCACTTTTCTTTTGTACAATATCTGATAAAGGTCTATCCCTAATCTGTACTTACTCTACACAGTACAATCATCATAAGAAAGTGTTCATAGAATTAACTACACCATAACAATAAAAATATCAGGATTAATGTTTTTTTTAAATCACAGTTTCTCCACAAATATTTGTCATAGAAAATATAGCGAAGGCATGTTGGCACAGATGGGCGTGCGGTGCTGCTACACAAAGTTTGAGAGAAGGCAGATACATAAATGACAGTAAGATTAAAGCCTATGGAAGGATAAGACAAGAATCTCTGTCCTCCTGGGACTTCCTGGAGTGACATGATAGATAGCAGTTTCCTTCTGTTGCTGGGAAGGGATGTGCTGGCTTACAAAGCACACTGCCTAAATATGGATATCTCCCTCTGCAAGGGCTTATGTGCTATCTATTATTTCAGGTCCCATATCTAACATATTGCAGATATTTAGATGCTTCAATGTGTGTGAATTTATAACACCTAATGAACAAATTAACTGGAATAAGTTGTTGTGCAAGGTTTGGGATTTTTGAAATGAAATGTGTGGGTTAAGTGGCCATGATGGCAATTGAAAACAGACAACTGACAAAAGTTTTTATACTCTGTTATTTTAAAACAAAACATGAACAAAAATATGAGCAGGTGTCTGTTAATGCCTGTCTGTGACCATGATTCATGTCACTGGCCAGTGCACATAAGCAATTGAGGACAAAATTTTGTTTATAAAGAAAGGTCCAAACCTGCAAAGCCATTTCTACTGCTGAAGTGGCTTTCAGGATGAAATTATACTTTTGGTTATTTTGCACAATGAGAGTAGAGGATTGTGAGTGGCTCCAGGATGCTGGCTATGCTTTTTACACTAAAAATAAAGCTAGGCTTACTAGTTATTTCAGCAAATCTTTCAGTTATTGAGAGGTCTGTCCAGTTCAGTAATTCTGTTCTGCGACTGCTATAAAGTGTTTATATCTTAAACATCATACAATTAAGCATCTGAAAGGAAACCATCACAATGTTTACAAAAATACAGCATGATACATATCGCTGTGGACAAATTTACAGTATAATGTTGACTCACACGTTCTGACATGTTTTACCAAATAGTTCTGGCATGTGTCACCACATTAAACATAGACCAGCAAGACTTACACCATCTGAGCAATGTAACATCTTCTATTATAGTTCTTTTTAAAAAAGTGTAAGTTCAACACCGAAAAGCTACTATAGGATATCTGTACTGTGACATTTCTATACACTGAATTTCTCCTCCAGAGGCCACCATGTAGTGTGACTGCTCCAAGAAAGTCACCTCCTGTCTGTAATGAAGGAATGCTGTACTAAACCCCTTGGTCCAGTGAGTGACTAAACTTCTAGTTGACTTTAAGAAAAATAAATTAATTATATTGGGGCCAGTGAGTACCTTTCAACCCCTTTTCAAAAAAAATCACCAAAATTAAAGTGAACTGAGAGGTATTGGACATTTGAGGGCCTAAAGCACCCAGGGACTGAGCAAGGTCCTCTCTATGGCAGTGCATGGTGAGCCCATGTCCCGAGATGCCCCATGGGCCAGGAGAGACCTGTCACAGCCACAGGCAGAGGGGGTGAGGGCAGCAAGGGGCTCCTGTGTGGCTGAGCTGAACTTGCAGAGACTGCCCCAGCCCTGCAGCCAGGCTGGGCTCCAGGAGCACTGCACCCCACAGAGCCCTTCCTGGCCTCTGAGGAAGGGACCAGTGCCTCCTGCCTTGCCTGGTGCAGGGGGAGAAGGTGGGGAAGGGGAGGAGAAGGCAAAGGGAGCCATCAGTAGCTATGCTTGTGGCTTGACAAGGCGCTGGGGAAAGCTGGGGGTGTATGAGAGACGCGTTCAGGAGAGCCAACGCTGATGAGGTAGCACTAATGATGGCCAAAAGTGAAGTGAGATTTCTTCCCAAAAACAGCTCCCTCTACCTGCCAGCGGGGAAATGTTGCCTCAGGAAGTGCTGGTTCAGGCTGTGGAGGATGCCAACACTGGCCTGAGTGAGCATACCAAGGTAAGGAGACGGAAACACCCTGATGTGGAAAGGAAAGGGCATTGTTTCTTTGGCATTGCATGTTTCTGGTGTGGATCAATTTAGAAGGACAATGGACTCCTAAACATTCAAAATTAAACTTTTTTTGTGGATCAGCTTTTGTTTTTAAAGCTAGTATTTGCTTCCAATGTTGTGCACCATTGCAAACTCTGCTCCAACAGCTCTTACAGCTCTCAGTCTGGATCTCATGTCTACCTACCACAGAACACTAAACCAGATTCTTCTAGCCCAACCCCTCCCTGAATGCAACATTGAGCAAAACCAGCACATTGCCTCACCTCTTTCAAGGAACGGATATAAAGCACAAATTAAAGTGAAAACAAGAAAAGGCAATTTAAAGCCTCTAAAGCTACATAATATGGCTGCAGAATAGGAACAGACAAAGGAAAATCTGTCTTCTGAAATGGCAATTTGTTTTTAGCAATCTTCTTTTAATGAAAACTGTCATGATCAACTCTAATCCTCTAGAAATCTAGATAAATATACTGTCTATCTGATATACAATGCAATTTTTATCTGTTAGAAATGCCTGTTATTGTTCTGGGTCTTTGAAGGATTCTGCTGTTGATGAGTGCTGCTGTTTTACTCGGGAAGCTTAATTTCCTGACAGAGTTGGCTAAGAAAGTCCCTGGATTTTCTGTCTTGTGTGGTACTTTAAGGTAGTATTCATAGTTATGTTCTTTTCTGTTAGCAAATGGGAAACCACTCCTTTTTTTTTCTCTTTTGAGTGTGCAGACTTGTGGAAATCTAGTCAGGGAAAGCAAATAGCACCCAGCTGTTCCGAGTCTGGGCCTGGGATTGTTATCAGTAGGCTGAAGAGATAGTAGCTGCTGTTTCTTTAGACACTTCTATAGTTTTTAAATGACCTTTCCTCTACAACTGGATGAAATGGACTGCATGTTCCCTTTGAGTGTGCTATGAAGGGTTTGCAAATAATAGGCACTGAGAAGTCCAGTAAAGCAGGTCTTGAAATGGATTTCTTTCTGTTAACTGGGATATGGTAGGATGGAGAAGCTGAAATGTATGCAGTATGTGTTCAAACATGCTTTGGACTCCTAAATGACAGCAGGGTTAAGTATGTTCAACAAACAGTCTCTCCTAAATTAAGTGGTTGCTACTGCAGGATGACGTGGCTCTCAGTGCCATCAATCTCCAGAAGCATCCTGCATGCCCCTGTTGAAGACCTCGTCCTGCGAGCCCGGGTGCTCAGTGCCCTCGTAGTAGGAGGTGCCGTTGTGCAGGAAGGTGCCCACGGCGCGGCCCTGGCGCGCGTGCCCCACGGCGTCGCTGAACACCTTGTTGATCTGCTCCTCAGAGGGCATCCACCAGTCCGGGTTGGAGGTGCAGTGCATCCTAATGAACTCTGCAGGAAAACAGGCAAGCATTGAAAGCAACTTGTCTTCGCAGCATCTGCTATTGCCCAGGTGTCAGGAGCTCATGGGAAATAAGAAAGGAGGTATTGCTGCTGTGCTTAAGCAGAGGGAAAGCCTTATGGGGGATGCCATGATAATGCCACTTGGACCTATTTTATTTCTGCATAAGTGTGCTTCTCCACATGCAGTGTATGTTGTTACACCTCAGCTACCTAGGTGACTTATGGGACCTGGATATAAACTCCTTTCTTGTAGAAATACAAAGAACTAATTCGAAGTGAAGGCTGTGATTCAGCATGTGCAGCAAGTGTAAAAGCTAACATGAGCCAGGACACATTTCATTAGAAGCCTGTTGGTATCTATACCTCAAGGTGATTGCTGTTGGATCTTCCTGACCTCCCTCTGCTGGCTCCTTCAGCACCTGCAACCTGCAGGAGCCCCCAGCCTGCTGGAAAATGTCACTGCCATTATTTCAGTTTGGTGCTCCTGTCTGTTTGGGAGATCTTTCTTTTAAGTTCTGCTATTTTTATCTCCCTGTATTTTATACCTATTTTTTCAGAGACTAATTTGGCCTTAGAAATAGCTAAATGAGATCAGAGAGCTGATTTGGGGAGCCTTGCAATAGTTTTCAATGCAGGAGAAAATGAATTGTACTGCGTGTATTTTAGCTATTTAAATAGCTACTGCTGCCACATACAGCTATTTGTATGTGATGATTACATTTTTTATAATTTATTTTTCACATTCTTTGACGTGCTATATGCTAGGCTTGCAGAAGGTGCCCTGCCAAGTCTGGAGTTGTAACTGCTAGGCATAGCTCAAATAGGTGTATTTGGACTTTGAAACATCCAAATATGATTTTAAATGTGAGGGCACCTTATTAGAGATACTGGATACAGTGTAGCTCATATAGAAATGGAGCTGCTTATTTATTCTGTAACATTAGTAATTCCCTCATGCAGCATTGTGTGTCCCAGGATATTTTTAAATTCTATTTTCTACTGTTGACAAGCCAACAGCACAATAAGTGGTGTAAGGTAACTTCATTACTGTCACCACATCTCCAGACAGGGAATGCTGTGCTTTTACATAAGTTCCCGTGCCTGCAAGGTATCTCATCTGTTGGACAATTAGGATGTGATTTTTGCATACCTCCTCCAGCAGTGTGTCTGCAGAAGTGATAGCAATCTCTGTTTAAAATTCATTTCCCTGGAAATCCACACAAGCAACAGTAATTCCTACCTAGTTATGTTCCACACTCATCTTTTTCTAAGAGAAATGGTTACCATGTAAAGTAATGCTATAATTTAAGCATGCCAGGATGTTTTAAAACTGGTTCCAGACACCAGTCAGTTGTAGGAATATATTAAAAATGTTTATATATATTTAAACTCTGAGTGCAGACAGAGAACCAATTTGCACTCTCTGCTATGGTGGAAAGGCATAATTAGCTGGATTGAGAATTAGTCAGACACTTGTTACCTTGGCTTGTAAATGAGTAGGAGCCAGTGGCCAACTCTCAGCACTGGAGAAAGTTGTCATGTCCCCACCTACACACGAAGGCCCAAGGGAGAGCTGTCTACTCTGCTTTCTTAGCTGGCCATTACACACTGCATGTTTTGGCTTCCTCTTCAAGCTTCTGCTAATTAAAGAAATTACCCTTTCTCTTCCTCCCAAGGAGTGTTCCCTATGTTCTGCATGTCCAGGGCCTCAAAAAGAGAGTGGCTACAAGCAAAATTCCATGTACAGGTGCATTTACTATTAGCCTTGGGAGGCAGGTGAGAGAAAGGGGAAGAAAAGGGTATCAACACTGTGCTTGTGCACAAATTATTAGGTGATACTTAAAGTAACTTAGTAAATGCTAAAGTGCTTGTTTCCAGCCTTCATTTTCCAGAAGAACTTCTGGGCCCCCGCTCTCTCTAGGCCTCTGCAGCACAGTGTACAATGGATTTGCCCTCCAATTTAGCTCTGATAGAGTTCTGGTAGAGTCTCATACGGCAGCTTAAAAGATTATTTTTTAGTACAAAAAGTGCTTGTTTGCCTCATTTGTCTGTATGTAAAATCTGAGTTCATTACCTGGTTACATCAATATTGTACCCTAACCTCAGGCCTTATCTACTTAGCCTTGATGGATTCTTCTACCCTAAATTGGAAGAGGCCCATGCATCTGATGTGTATAACCACTTGGGACTCCAGTTGGATGAGTGAAGATATTTTTATCACTGACTGACCACAATATAGCTTTTTACATTGCATTGATTAGTAAAACATTATTGAGATTAGTTCAACCAAAATTTCCCGTATGTGCTCAAAAAATATTACAAAGTTAACTATGAGTTAATTAAGGAAATAATAAGCATATGCATTTATACAATGCAGATTTTGAAACTAAAAACATATTTTTACTTTGGTTTTAAAAAGTCCTGTTTTGTATGTTTTACTATAAAGCTTGCTAGCAGCCTTTTCAAACAATTTTAGGAAACCAAAGTACACAACATTCTTTTCAATCTGTACTCTTTCTGTGCAATATCCTCACTGTCTAACATTGTGAAATGCTTGCAAAACTCCCCTCCCTTTTCAGGCCAAACATGGGGGAGAGTTCTTCCCTAACATTTTAAGGCAATGTTGCATCAGTATGCATAAAAATAAGGTAAATTCTGGAAAACATCCTTATGTATACTTTGTAATTAATCTGAAGATATTCTTGACCCTAGAAGACGTTTTCAAACTTATTCTGAAACTCAGCTTCTAACTCCAACGATGCACTGTGTTCTTGTGCATCATATCCTTACTAAACATTAAACTGTAACTATTCCTTTGGTTAGTTTTGCTGTGTATTGCTGTTAACAAATTACCTGAGCTTATTATAAAAGAGTGTAATCAGGAATGTCTGGTTTTGCTTCACTGCTTTTTAAAGTGTGTTAGTGTCATGTACCCTTGCATTTGGGTCCTCTCTTAAATAAGAGGCCTTGTTTTTTCCCATCAAAAACACCCCAAACACATATATTATACATACATACATACACACACACTTGTATGTATGTATGAAAAGAAAGTGGAGGGTTTCTGGGTGCTTGCCACCTGCCTGTGAAACCCCTTCTAGTTCAGCCAAAAATGCTTCTACTGAGGCAGAGCCAATGTGGTGAAATGAGATCACATATGGTGGACACTGAGCGAAAAGATGCAGTACCTCTGAGACATGTTACTTTAACTGGATCCAGAGGACGTCTTTCAGGACCTGTCTCTCCTGACTGCACTGACCTTTTCCTTTTCCCAAGGCCGCATGAGTACTTAAGCTCATCGGTTGTGAAAACAAATCTGATGAGATAGCGGAGGAGCCGTCGTCCGTCTTTCTTGGAAGAATTTACAGCCTCATCCCACTGTTTACTAGTGATGTAGACAGGGTAGTTGTTCAGCAACTGCTTACTCCCCTGAAAAAGTGAAAGATCTCTGTTGCTTATTTTACAAGGCAGACAAGTGAAAATGTTAGTTGCAATAAAAGATACGTTTTTAACTATCCACGATACTGACAGCGAAACACAACCCAAAGTGAACACTTAGTTACCCTTACAGAGAATAAGCACTTCTAAAATTACATTTCCATTTTCTAGAACTCAGGTTGGGTGAGGTACAATGTATACATTTTGAGAGGTGCAGCTATTGATAATTTCCACTTTCATAAGCAGGTTAAAAAGAGTTAAGAATCAGCAACTGGGCATACTATTTAAGTGTAATGTTTCTTCTTAATATGGTAAAATGCATAAAAAGGGTCTTTGAAGAGCCTGATCAAATGGATCACTTCATCACAGCTGATAGTTTCCTTCAGAGGCGACTCTTTTGGTCTATTTTTATAATAAATTTATTACTTCTGTAGAACACACCTGAAACTTGACAGCAATTATGTTACTGTGAAAAATGTAAAGAAAATAAGTAAAGCAACTATGAAAACTAAAAGCTTCATTATTATTAATGAATGCTGTATTAACTCAAATTATAGCTTTAAAGAAATGCCACTGTGTCAGCTGGAAAGAAATTTTGCTTTTAACCTTCATAATTTGTGTGCTTCAATATTCTAACATTAAATGAATGCTGTGGGAGTAATTATGGGGATTCCTGTAATCCACACACATTTATAAGCCCTCTTAAGTCAATTGTACCTCAATTGTATTTAATTCTTGTTGCCCATAAAATGCTACAATTCAGGATTACCCAATTAATGTAAGATGGTACTGTTAATATACTTGAAATAATTGAAGTACACAATGAAAACCCAAACCACACCCTCCTAGAGACTCATTCACTTTTACAGCTGCACTTCCTTATCAAAACACATAAATCTGATAGCCCAATTAGTGAACCCTTTGTGTAGCCCTGAGGTTTGGCAGGAGCTTGCAGTGAGCTGGAGAAACGCAGGTCAGATGCTCAGGGAGGTGCTCAGCCACAAGCCACACTTGTGGGCAAGTGCTGCAAAGTTCTCACTTCCAGGCCTTTGATATCTGAAAACTATTTTAAGGACTACCCTTGCCTCCTTTCACATATTTATTATAGCATCCTGGGAGACAGCTTGAGAGCATCTTTGAAGTTTTCCTCAGGTATTTGTTTATAATTTTTTTGGCAAGTTTGGTAAAATATGGAAGATTGAATTTAGTGAGACTGTGCTGAGATTATCATTAGATAATCTGTGTGATCTAGAGTCACACCACCTCCCAGTGGGGTTAGCATCACTGGGGGCTCACCTGTGTGATGTCTGCTACTTGCTTGCCTTGCTATAAGCTGCTGGCAAAGATAGCTGTGAACAAACACAAAATGTTGCAAAGAAAGCCAAAATGTAAGAGAAGAGATGGGCTTTGTCTGTCTGAAGAGCCACTCCTCCCCAGACACTTCAACACTTCACTCCCCTGTAGCTGTAAATTCAAGCTCTCACCCCCAAGAGAAAAACCCTTCACCTGTAGTCTAGCCCTGTTAAATCTGGGGCTTTCTCTTTGCACTTTATTTTCTCCTCACGTCACTGCAAACAGGTCAGGGTCAATTCCTGCCCCTCCATTCATGACACAGGCCGTTGCTTTAGTTTTTGCCCATACATGATCCCCTGGGATGCCTGAATGTCAGAAGAGCTCTGCCATGGAAGAACATTATAATCCATCCAGTCCAGCTCCTTGTCCTCTTCCAACACTGGGAAGGAGCTGGGGAAGGAAGAAGAGCAGAGGGGCAGCAGGGAAAGCTCTTTGGAGGCAATATATTCCTATGCTGAAGTAGTTGTGACAACTTTGCCACAGAGCTGGCAGGAGTACTCCCTTGGCTTGTTCCACTGCATCCGTACAAAGGACCATGTGATCCTCGCACTGGTACTTAATTGCTTTTCAGCAGCTAGTTCACATCCCTTTTATATAAAGTAAGTTATTTTCCTACCTTTGATTTCTGAAACCTATTTTTTCCTATAAAAAACCCCTTTAGTGAAGCAATGACGGTTTTTACTGACACCACTGCAGAGTACAAGCTGCAGGTGACTGTAGGTGCTGCCCTGCTGTCAAGCCCTGCCAGACCTGGCTTGGGCAATGCAAGCCCACAATGGCACAGGGTTGGGCTCCAGGCTTGCTCATGTGCATTAGGGACAGATGCTCATGGGTGGCTTTGCTAAGCAGCAAGCTATCCTAGAAGCTATTCTGTGTTTATATATATACAGCACTGATGAAAATAGGGTGCAGCAAGGCCCAAATCTAGATTTCATGAGAGCTCACACTGCTATTAAGTGAGGAGAGGGTAATAAATTTTGTGTAACTCCTCAGCCTCAATTTTATAACACTTCTCTCTTGTTCCCCCTGAAATGGAGGATATTTTTCCTCATTCTTCTCCAAGGCATGATATAGTGTTATGCTACTCTGTTAAACAATTACAGGATTCCTGCTACAGATACACTTTCATTGCTTCCTCAGAGAGTAAAGCACTTCTGGGCAAAACATTCTCATTAAATATATGATGTGGTTTGGTGTGTCCAGCAGTCATTAAACTAAAACAAACATAAAAACTCCCAGAAATGAAATAACCAGACTCTGAAGGAAGAACCAAAAATACAAATGTATCTCTGCTTGTATTTGTACATGATAAAATTTACGAATAAAAGATTAATATCTGTGTGTTTAATTGAATAAAAAATTCTGTCACACTGTGACAAGCTATTCCTTGTGAGATATTACAAAACAGCCTCAGTTTTTACAGTACTTGAAAATTTTAGTTAAGCAAAAGAGCATTAAAAAAAGGAAAATGAATCCTTGGATGATAACAGCTAGTGATAAATATAAATACGTATATATTAATTTGCACAGGATAGAACTGAATGGAGGAGCAAAGTCATACACACCCTGAACTGCAGCATGCCACGTGCAGCCACGCTCAGTCACGTAGCTACAGCTGTCACCAGGGAGCCCCAGCCCAAATTCTACCCACAAATATGGTGTTTCTGAAGAAAGAGGAGAGAAAAGCCACCCAAAGCAGGGCAAGCACACCTGGTGCTGATGCAGGGAGTTAGGTGCTGCTCAGGAAAGTAATTCTAGATGATACTAATGATGTGTTTCCTCCATTTAGGGTATTACTGTACCTAAAAATTACAGGTTTTAACCTGTTTTTCTACTAAACGCCTACTGATTTATTTGCCTGCATGTTTGTAATGAATTATCCAGCACAAAGAGATGCAGCTTAGTGTTTTCACTGTACACTACCTCGGTTGGGTGGTCTGTTGGCTGGGGTACCATGAGCTGGTTGTGATGCTGAAGTACAGTCTTCAAATAATCTAAAACCGTCTGGCAGGGCACTGCATGAAACAAATTGCAATTACTGTACATTAGGTATAAAGCACAAAATAGAACAACAACATTAAATCAAACAATGTTCCTTAGTATCTCTGTTCTATGTCTGTGAGATTTATTTCAAATAGAAAATACTTCTCATTTTGATTTGTGAAGATATTTCATGTAATAAATGCACAAGTATTGTATTGCCTATACTGAGATCTCTGCAATTACTTTTATTTTTCTGCCCACTAATTTTCAAAGGTTTTTTTCCCAAGTTTGAAATTATAATTACTCCAAATACAAATTAGGTCAGCAGTAATGATAGTAAGAAAAAATATATCTGTAAATACTGTAAAAATCCCAAACCGTACAAAGGAGGAAACATTTACTGGACCTAAATAATGCACTGATTAACATGTAAATATGATTAAATATTTTTGAAACTACAGTCTGATTAAATATACTAAAGAGATTCAATGACTTGTATATTCCAATTTGTACTCCCTCCCTCCTCCCAGATTTATTATAAAACTAGGTGTTAGGCAAATTGCTTTATTTCTCTTTGCCCTCATCCTCCCCCCTTTCCATTCCCATCACTCTTATCCATTTCAGTAGTGGTACCAACATCCTATTCCCTTCTGTTGAGGTGATAGGTTAATTAGGGATGATTCAATTATGGGTCTCTCTTAAGCAGATGCTGCCACATCCCTGATTAACTCTGGAGTATTTTTGAAATACAGCTCTTTTCTCCTGAGCCTGAAACACCATAGGAGAATTAAACAGATATTAATCCAACATTACAACTGACTTGTGCAAGACTAAATAAGCATAGTTTTTAAGGTACCTTATGACTTTCACATTTTGAATGGGTCGTTTTTGTAAAGTACTCAGATTTAATCACAACTTAAGCTCAAAACCCAGAAGAAATATTTACATTCCTTTTTAAAAAATTACTATTTCTTGGCATTTTATTATTTCTTTTCTGAAAAAATGTGGTGTTTTGGGCTTTATCTTAAGCTGGCAGTCTGGAAGCAAGCACTGAAATATCTGAGAATGTCTGAAGGTAGGATTTATGGGTATTTTGCCCTCTTTCCTTGGCATTTACACCACACAGCTTACTATGCCCCTGTCTAGGCAGACAGGATGCAAAACAAAACTACTCTGTGCAAAACAGACCCTTTACTGTAGGATAAGAGGAGTTACATCCAGCCCTCTGCACACAGAAGTCATGCAAAGTGCCTGATATGATGAATAAATTTCTATGTTATTGCACCCCACGTTGACTTCTCTGTAAAGACAACCCATCAGTGTATTTACTCCTGCTTGTGTTTTTTCACACAGTAAGTAATCTCACTGCAGGCTACCCAAGGATGTGTTTACCTGTGTTCTTCCAAGGGTTTTGGGCTCAATTGAGAAGACAACAGGAAATTACTTAACCTGTTGTGTCCCCAGCAGATGAAGTGCAGCTCTACTTGAACTCTGTGCTGCTGATAAAATGCCTTCTCATTACCACTGAGAAACATGAGAGTACTAAAACCTGGCCAAAGCTTATAAAAACTTCTATCCTCATAAAAGCAGCAATGTTTTGAGCAGAACATTGTTTGACTTTTTTTAACCCCATTGTAGTGACTGGAGGATGCTGATCACTTCTGACTTTAAAGCCATGATACAGCACAGTTTGCTGTTGGTACAAATAACCTCAACCTTTCAAACACCAGGTGCTACTTGCAAATCCAGACTTCTTGGGCTGCAATATTAACTGAAGCCTAGAAGAAACCACAAAAGGGCAGCACAAGGTGGAGAGTCAAAGCTTTGGTTTTGCTGCTGTGTCGCTCTTATGGCTCTGCAGATATTCTCTTTGCTTAGAACTGTTTCCTCCAAACCCTTCAGGAAATTTAACTTTGTAAGAGCCTGGGGGTCCCAGCTGGGAAGATGAATAATCATTTAAGTCTATTAGTTTATTTATTCTGTTTATTTTTGATGGGGTCTCCACAGGGTTAACAAGACCACAGCCCCATGGGCTGATACTCTGCATGCTTATGCAGGTATCACTATCAGGACATCACCAACAGGGATTTGCTCTTACTGTAAGCAGTGGGAGAGATACCACCATTGAGATAACACTTGTTATGATTTAGCAGAAAGCCTGTGGGGAGGCAGTAATTTTCCTGCCCTTTAGGGAAGAAGTTTCCACAGCCTTTACCTTCTGGAAGTGCCAGTGTCTCAGAATGGACACTGGAGATGGCAAAGCCGCCTGGCTTGCAGAGAATGAAAGGGCAAGGTCTTTGCAGGAGCTAAAGGGCAAGGAGGAATGGGGCCCACAGGGAACCCGGTGTGCCAGGGAAGGCTGGTCTGGCTAAGATGTTAACCAGGACACACGCAGGAGGGGCAGGTGTTTGCTGCCATTGATCCAAGTTTAAGATGTTGTTATTCTAGGTATCTGTATGTTGTAACAAGGGCTTATTCAGCACAGCTTGTCACAGCTTTCTCTGCAAAGAACCCTAATTTCTAATGAACAGTTGGACAGTGACTGTGGTGGTCACACCCTGTGCCAATGACAAAATCCAGGCTATGGTCTCTCAGCCCGAGCTGCCACACAGGACAGTGACTCCCTGGACTAAATCCTCCTTGCAACAGACAGCATCAGTGGGTAAAACACCACGGAACTCAAGCAGTCATCCCCCAGTGATGCAGTTTCTACCCACAGGAACATAAACCTTATTTCAAGTCTGCATTTTGTTTTCCTTCAAACTGGAGTTTACAGAATTTTTTGGAAAAATGGAAAATGCCTGTTACTTGTTACATACTTAATGGAGGTAAAGTAATTTCTCCATTTTTTCTTTGCTAAGCCCAACACTGACCTTCCAGAGGTGCTGGGCTCCCACTAAAAGCAGAGTCCCTCCACCTCCTTACATCTCCTGTCTGTACAGCTGATGGCTGTGGGTTTTTTGGCCAAGCTGTGCATCAACACCCAAGCAGAAAGTCACTGTGACTTCCCAAAGCCTTTCTCAGGGCACTGAAGGCATTCAGTGCCTTTCCCAGTGCATTTCCCAGGAGCTGAAGCCAAGCAGAGCCATGTTCTCTGTGCCCCAGCACACAGAGATCAGCCAGGTCTGTCACCTCACATCCTCCTCACAGCTGCCTCTGCACCTCTTGCAAGCTGTAAGCAATGACTGTGTGCTCATGGATTAAAGTATTAAAAACATGGGCTGTGAACAGTTTCACATAAAATATCCCTCCAGAAATTCAACTGCATCATGGCAGTTTTCCCGAATTTCCCGAATACAAATATATTTGTATTTTTAAATCGTGTTTTGTAATTTAATGTTATGTAACACCCTGAATATCTGCAATACTCATCAACGAAACTTTTCATCTCATCAAAACCATAATTTGGCAAGATGTAGCCTGGTACTAATGCCATTATTCTGGTTTAGCACTCTATTAATTGAAGCTGGCATCAGCTGTGCAATTAGTTTGTCTGGCTCAGTATCAGGCCAACGAAATCACCATCATCCAGGATATGTCCTTTAAAAAAAATCAGATACTATTTCCATCTTTCAGTCTTCTGAAGCATCCAAAATATTACAAAGCATAAAGAAAAACGATGGTCAGAATTGTGTTTTTCATGTTGGGTTTAGCTCCTGAAGTGAGCTGTCCAAACCTCCTGGCTTTGCAAACATCGCCCTTGGGTAGCAGCTGCCTTGAGCCTTTGGTAGTGAGCTGATGCGCACTTAGGGAGGAAAAGCTGTGGTGTGCAAGCAGCTACTGCTCTCCAGAGTCCCAGCACTGGGAGCAGCTGGGACAGGCACTGAGGCTGCTGATGAATGTGTGGTAACACCCAGAGTTACACTGGAAAGGGAAAATATTTCTACCTGCTTACCATCACTATTATATTGGTGTGACTGCATCATGCTGTCCTCCACAAGTACCAGAACAGAAATAGACAATGAACAGTTCCATATTATTGATAAAATCTATTTCTGTCTGATAATGGTCCGACACTGTTCTTAGGATAACATATTTTTCCTTTATTTTGCCAGGGAAAAGGAGCCTTCTCTAGACAATGCTCCACATTTCATTTTAATCATTAGTTTACCACTGATACAACTGCTTTTTACACATCACCATTAACTTCCCCTTGAATCCATTTGTTATGTTTCTAATTCTTCCTTTACTTTCCCTCTAAACCGGTTGGTTTTGTAATCAGCATTATACTTCTCCTCTTAGATAATCTTTTGGGGCCTTCAGTGACATGTTTTTAATGTTTCCCAATTATCACTCATTCCATTTTTTTTTCTTTTTAAACCTCTGCCTCTGATAATTGTTTCCAAATTTTTATGAAGGGCCACGAGCATCCCTATTATTGGTTTGAGCTGGGTTTTTGCTCATTATAAATTGTTACTGGGACACAATCACTTACATGACTTACGCTGATATCTGTCACAATGAGAACTCTCATTTATTCACCCAAAATTCCACTGCAGCCTTCAGTGTAAAACATTCCAGGGCTGTTTGCATTGCCAAAGCACAGCACTGTGAAGAGACGCTTGGGCTTGCACATCTCCAAGGTAAATAAAGTGTCTCTCCAACCTCTCCTGCAGCATCAGACAGTCCCAGTGAGATGGGAGGGCTCACCCAGTTTGGCTGTGTGTGACTCTGCAGTCCCTCAGCCCCATAAACAGACAGTAAGAAATCTGGTTATTCTGCAATCAATAAGATTTTGTGCTCTGTAGCTGACACTGGCTGGTATTCCTCTTGGTGCTCTGCAGAAGATGAATCCCTTAGCACTCGAGACCACTTAGCTCTGCCTCACCAGAGGGGAGGAAAATTGGGAAGGGTGTACATGTACTGCAGCCTGCTCAGGCCAGCAGCTGTTAGCTCAGCCTGGCTCAGCTCTGCTCTGTGTCCTCCTTCACCTGACCTTGAGCAGCGCTTCCTTCCCAGTTCATTGCAGGGCATTTCTAAATTGATGCTCGACTGTCAAAAAGATGTAACAAATGATAGGGAACGTGCTGACGAACCACAGGGCTGTGTGAATTTCTTATAGCATTAATGGAGATGCCTTTGCTGCCTGAGATTTGAACAAGTGTGCATGGCTTGGATTATTTTAGCTCATACGGTCATTTATTTCAATAGTCAGCTGAAAGCCAGCAAAAGCTGCATGGATGGTCCAAGAAGATGAGTTTGTTTGGAGTGTGATGGGCTGGAAAAACAGCAAGGGGCAAGGAAAGATAGGGGAGGAACTGATCTCAGTGCTCAAGAGCCTGCAAATTTGGATATTTGTGACTGGATGGTAAAATAAAACCAGCATTCATTTGTAGCGAAAGCATAAAGCAGAAATCAAAAGAATTGACACAATCTGTAGGAGGGTGTTAAAGATTTCCTAAACTGACCTACATGCCAGCTGAAAACAGGGAAGGGAGAAAAATTCAAGGAAATATCCCATTACTTAAAAAATCCCTCTCAGCTGTGTTTTCCAGGCAAATAATTTAATTTCTATAAATCTGCATCTGAAAAGCCATTGTACTTTTAATTTTCTTTTGCAATAGATTTCTTCCAGAAAAAAGAATGTTCCCCTCCCATATGCCCCTGGGATATACACCTCTGCATAAACAACAGATTAAAAGAGATAAAACGAGGCAGCTGTGCATCTCATTTAAGTGATGCTGCCACATGCTCCTGTGGCTTTTATAGAGTCTGTGCTCTCTCACTTTCCATCACTCATTAGAAGGAGCCTCTTCTTATGGTTCCATTCAGCAGTGAAGTCTTCCCTTTGGAGGGGACATCCTCTGCAAACCCCTCTACGACACATTTCTACTGCTGGTAACTAACAGGGAAACCAGGAAGTCCCCTGTGAGAAGGGACAGCAGTTTGTGGCACTAAAAACCAAATGTTTACCTGCAAAGGCCAAACCAAAGCTGAGACCTGGGAGTTCATCCTTGACAGGCTGAACTGCAGCTCCCCAAAAAAATTCTCACCAGCTCTGGTATCCCAAGCTGGCTGAGAAACCCGATCTCCCAAATTCTTGTGGGTTTGTATCCAGAAACACAGAGAAAAAAGAGAAAGCAAGCCCTGGTCTGCTGCAATTACATGTTTCAGTAAGTTTTTGTACTCAGGTTGCTTTAGCAAAGTAAGCTGTCCCCCCCAGCAGCAAGCAAAGCTGTGCTACAAATTCAAAGGGGTTCTTGTGCCCAACACTGGGTGACCGTGCTCGAGGCTCTCTCTTCTCACTGTAACTTCACACTTTGAAGCTGAAGAGCAGAACGAGGCCACAGATCAGACCAAAACATCCAGAACATCAAGGGAAACCAAAGAAGTGGTTAAATGTGAACATCAAGAAAAAGGACAAAAAAAAGGACATGAAAAAGTGTTCATCATAACCCTTGATGGCTGCTTTATCTACACTGTGGTTGTGGTAGGCTCTTTGGAAACATGAGGCTCTGAAAGTATAAAGGAGACTGGATTTGTAGGGAAAAGTAATATCTTTTATTGTATCATCCAATAGTCAGGAAGAGGAGTCAAGCCTTGAGCATACAAAACCTCCTGGAAAACTTGTCTGACTTTTCAATTACACTGATATTAAATTTACCTGCAAATCCCACTTTGCTTTGGCTACTTCCATCCACCATGAATGCAGCCTCTATAGGTGACCAGGACTCAACATTTGAGGGGGTTTTCCTTCCCCATCCCTCTGCTATTTGCTGGAGTATTTTTTGCTGCTGGGCTAACAAAGTTCGAATAATCATTGAATTTGTCACACACTGCTTCATATACTTACTAAATCACAACTTTTTACTACTTTCAGATTGCTTTATCCAAAACCGTGCAGCAAAACTGGGAGCACCAGGAGACAAACCCTAACTCATGATTATAGACCTTTGCTTTAATCACCTGGAAATATTTTTTCCCTTTCAGATAAAAAGTGTGAAAAAATCATGCTGATTATAATGAAGAGCTGTTTAATATCCTCATGGTTAAAATCCATGTCTTGTATGCAGCTCCACAAATATGTCTTTAGATTTACTATTGGGAAAGTTTCACAGCCACAGTCATTTCTATACAGAGGAAAGAAACTAGGAGACACTTTTCTTCTCATGTACATGGATTACTTTGTTTGGTTCTTAATGATCTCAAAACCTTAAAGAATCAATGATGATGTTGCCAATCTAGGTAATTCCTTCCAGGAATTATCTAAACTTCAATTATTTTTCAGAGGAAGACATGATAACACACCGAATGAAAATTCGGCTTCTCTTCCGTTCAGTTGAATTGAAAACTGAAAATTCTTGGTTAATATTTTGCCCTAAAAAAATAACTATTGGGAAAACTGGACAAGCTGAAAGAAGTTGCACTGCTTTAAACCCCAAGCACTAAAATATAAATTATTCTTCATTTATTCTACAGCTGGAACAATTAAGTTTTAACACAAAATTAAGTATTGTTTCAGTCAAATCAAATGGGGTTTCTTTGAGAAAAAAAATCTACCCATCCAGCAACCAAAATATATGGGGTATTCTATCCATGTAATCGTTTCTCTCCTGTGGTGATATGCCAAAGAGTGATGCTGGGCTACAGGCAGAAAGATCCTACAGAACTGAAGGGCTCTACAGCAACAGGGCAGAGTCCTGAAAACTGAAAAATCTTATTTTCTGTGTCCAAAAGCTACAGGAGGATATGTCTTCTGTAATATTTGTTAAAAAAAAAGAAAAAAGTGTGATTGCCTTTACATCTGCAGAGAAAACACTCTTTTTTGTGGTAGTCTCTTTGTGAGCCTTGCTTTGCAAAGCTCGAGGCAGAGATGTATAGCGGCAACTATTTTTAGATCGCAAACTCTCATGGATTTTAAAAGGGCTTTTGCATATGGAAAGTAAAAAAAAGAAATGCAAAGTATTTCAGGAGAAGGATAGAATGATTCATATTATACAGCAGAAGGGAGGGGTTGGTGCTTTTATATCCTGCTGGCAGAGTTGCTGGTGGAGCCTCAGTGCCCGTGGGGAGGGCACGGCGCGCGCCGCCATCGCCCCACAGGGTCCCCTGCCAGCCCAGCCAGCGGCTCTGCACCCGCTCCCCAAGCCTGGGAACAGAAACCACCCTGTAAAAACGTCCTGCCCTTTCAGTGGCTCCATGGGGACAGCATGGCAGCCTTCACACCCACCTGGCTGCCCCCTTGGCTGCCTCCCCACCACGCTCAGTGCCTCCCCTGGCCCCGCGGACGGCCTGAACGAGGGGGATGAACACGCAGGGAAGGAAGTTTGGGCTCTGAGGTTACTTTGATGTGATAAATGGTGGCACACAACACTGACACTCTGCAGAGGGCTTTCTGTCTCCCTCCCGAGGCATCTTCATGGGTCAAAAAAAAAGGCACAGAAAGTAAGCTCCTGCTTACATATAGACCTGGGCAACACAGAAAAAATTCTGCCAGCTTTTTTGGGAGTAGGAGCTCACAGGAGCAAAATGAACACGAGAGACAAAAATAATTAGACATTGCCTTTAGCTGATTTTTGATTAACTTTGCTCAGTGGTGGCCGTGTGACTGCCTGAGGATTTCTGTTCTACCATGCAGCAAAATCTGAGGGACTTCTGTGGCTCTTAACACTTCTGCAAACACATGGGTCACTTCAGATCTATCTGAATATGTCACCAGAAAGCAGCAGATGTATCTGATGATGATTTTATGCTGGCAGATGAAGTCCTACTTCCTTGCACATCTTTTATGTTTGTCTGCTTCCTTTGATACTCTGTAAACAAGGAGTTTCATGACTCCTGGGGGGTGTAAAATGACTATGATTATGCATGTTTATCACTTTTAAAGGGAGATAAAGAGTAAGTGTGATGACCCAGCTAAATACTTGCTGTTTAACCTAGCATTAATCCTGGCAAAATACAGGCAATCACAATGGGATTCAAATGATAAAGAACTAAAGAATATGAATACAATTAATTCCAGTCAAAATGGTCTTATGGAAAGTAGAACTTGCCAGACTAACCTGATTGTCATTCTTTGATAAGTATATAGATTTGCCTGAAAAAGCTGGGCTGAACAATGTAAGATACCCAGCCCTTGAAGGGCATGTCATGCCTACCATGAGTTAGCTGACTGCAAAAGTAGCAACACAACACCAGCAGACCAAACCAAATATGTATCAGGAACCTGCTATTGACATCTCAAATATCTGTCACTGCAGGAATCATCATTAATAGGCAAGTTTCTAGAAAGGCCCAACAAGAACTAACAACACCTTCAAAACTATTCAACATTCCTAACCAGTATCACAAAGTTAATTTAAAAACAATTTGAAAAATTCTGGATGATACAGAAACTGAGAAATCAGCAAACAGTGGGCAAGTGGGACAATCTGGAACACTTAGTACATGAACACAGACAAATACAAAGCGTGTACTTTTAGGAAGAAATGTGCACAGAATGAGAAGCTCAGCTGCACAACCCACCAGGGAAACCACAGGTACAAGTGAAGAGTCTATTCACCTTTGATCAGGCTCATGGGAACATATTGCAGGCATTTCCAGTGCCCAGATTTTAAAGAAATTAGCAGAAGGGGAGGAAAAAAACTGCAAAGAAGGATTCAGGTAATTTGAGGAGTTTTAAACAGTACTGTTTGCTTTGTTTATTTAAAATGGAAATTAAGTCAGCTTTCAGTCTGTAAGTACCTTCAATCAGAAGAAGTACCAAGACCTATAGAGTACTTCATTTAGTGGAGCAAAGCATAAAAGTCAATGGCTAAAAGCTGATTTCAGGTAGTCAGGCAGGGAACAAGGCACATAGTTTCACCAGTGTCATTAAGCATTGGAACGAAATGTCAGCTAAGGGATACAGCCACTGCCACCAGAAACTGGAGGCTGTATGAGATACTACTTGAGTCAAATACAAGTTATGCATTAGTGAAAGTTAAAAAAAAATAAATCACTGTGTTCAGTACAGGTGACTGAATGAAAGCTGTCAGTGAGGTTACGGACCCTACAGGATCACTTCTGGTCTTACACCTGAAGGTAGGACCCCCCAGGAGTCGAAGTCCACACAATTCTCTTTGTCACACAGTTCCAGATGATGTACTAACCCCTGCTGAAACCACTGAGAGTGCATGAGTCATGGTAACTCTATGTTTTTGGGAGAGGTGAGGGAGTTACTCTAAATTTTGGGTTTTCTTTGCACTGAACAATGCTGCTTATGGGATTTGCCAGCATCCCTATGGACCAATGCACAAAAGAAAAACATGATATGATACAAATAATGCACAGTTCATCACTGATAGCTGGGGAGAAGAATGATGAAGACTACTGCTTGCATTTTGCTCAGATTTTGCAACTGCCTCTACATGTTGGGGCAGTAATTGGTTACTGCCTTCTTCCTTTCTGCATAGTTAGCATCTTTGAAGTTATTTTCTCTCTTGCAGCTCATGTTGTACTAGACATGCTTTTCTGCCATTCTGAGATCAGCTCAATTAACTCTTTACGGATCTACTCTAAGACCTTGAGTTCAGGTAAAAAAGGTGCAGTTCCCTAGTGTTTATATGTGTCAAAAGCATGATGTATGCTTCTTTCTTTGCTAAATTCCAATTTGCCTTTAGTATTACTATTTGAGGTGTATTTTTGCCTGTGCTGAAAGTTTAAAAATACAGGTCCAAGATACTTTGTTCTTATCCCATTCCACTCTTCAAGTATCTTGGCTCACCTGAAAAGTGAGAGGTCCTAGGTGTAAAGAGCAAGAGAAGCTTTTCACAGAAGGGGTTTCTATTTGAATTCTTTCTCTCTCCCAGTGGCTTCTAGGTATTGCTGAACTGGAAAAGTTGTTAGGTTTTTGTAGGTTTTTTTTTTTTCAGATTTATTTGAAGACGAATGGGAGGAGATGTAGTAATGCTTCTCACTAAGCTAGCAGCAATTTAAGAGAAACTGTTCAAAGTAAAAGCCAAAATTATTTCAGGTAAAACCATGGATATAACTTTGAATAGTTTCCTTAAGTAACCAAAAGGAAGGAGCTTCAAAAGGAGTTAGGTTTATAAGCTGTAATGGCAATTAAAAAAAAAAAAAAGAAAAAAAACAACAAAAAAAACAAAAAAACCCCCAAGAGTTATGAAAGCATATGTTTGAAATTACTATGACAAACCACCAAATTTATATTTGGAATATGGGATTACAAGTACATCCCACCTGAACATACCTTACTAGTGTAGGACTCAATATTCATAGAGATGAATATCAGCAGGTAATTTTCCAGTGGGCACAGCTATAGGAATTTTGGCTGGAGACAAATTCCAGTGTTTGATTCTTATGATTTCAACCTTTAAAAAATACTAGAACTTGAAATAAACCATCACCCACATTATTTTTATCACTCAACGGCAACATTTCATGGCAGGAGATTATTTACCTGGAATGCTCTCCAACTTTCTACGAAGCTCTTCATTTTCTTGTTGCAATGAAATTACCTCCTGCTCTAGCTCTTGACACCGAGGGCAGTAACCTTCTTCCTCTTCCTCCTCTTCCTCCTCTGGAAGTGTAGAAGATGATGGATGACCATGAGATTCCGATGTTGCTGGAGATGTCCATCCACCTAAAGTGTGTACTGGAGAGGCTGAAAGTGGATCCACATCTGCCAAATGGCTAAAATCATTTATTGATGAGGTGTTCTGAGAAGGGAAGCTCCCAGAAAGCAAATAGTTCTGAAGGGAATCAGTAAAAACTCTCAGAAAGGCTGAGGTTTGTTGTTTCTTTTGCATATACTGCATCTCTATGTCTAAAATGTCTGACGTCTGACTATGGACCATTTTCCCGAGCTGACAGTGCTCTTGTCTTTCACTATAATTTGGGTTTTCCTGCTTTATACAAGAAATCATGGACTGAGAGTGATTGTTGTCCAGCAGTTTTCCACCACAATTTAAGAGACTTAGAACCCGGCTGCATTGTTGAGCAAAGGCATCCAGAATCATTCGACTCTCTGCAACAAAAGAAAAGATGAATCACAGAAACCTAATGCAAGAGGTTATGCCAGGCAGTAGCAGCTAGATGAATGTACACAACTGTTTACAGTAGCATGCATTTTATTTCTGAACATATTAAAATTATGCCTTCTGCTTTAATACTTCTGCAACACTGTGATTTAAAACAATCCTGACTCTGTTTCTATTTTGAGAGTGCCCTTGTGACCTTGCTGTTAATCAGAAATGCATTGTGATGATAGACACTGCCTACTGACATCTTCTTTCAGAGGGATTAAGTCAGGAAAATGGGGAAGAAAATACAAATTACATCCAATTTGCTACAAGTTCAAGTAAGTACTGCCCAGAAAGCCTATTTCAAGCTGTTGGAGGGCATTAACTCTACATACTTGTAGGACTTTGCACCATACCTTTGTCCTATGCCCAGTTGCTCTCCAACAAGGCTTCCAAGCTTTGTTATTTCTCCTTTTTGTCTTTGATGCACTTGTTTGACATTGGGCACGGAACACTCCACACAACTGACCCTAAATTCAATGGACTTTGCTTCTGTTCCTTTTGCTCTTGGTTCCAGATATGTCCAGGAACTACCCAGAGTGATAAGCACAAACCCCTCTCCTTAAATCAAGCAAAGGCATGGCTGCAGGTTTGCAGGCAGGCCAGTATGGCACAGTGGAGAGTGGAGTTCTTCAAGATGCTCAGCACACAGTCAGGAAACTCTGCATAGGATTGTTTCTGCAGCAGTTTCTGGAGACAGCAGCTCAGCTCTGGCATTAGGACAGGGATGCCGTGCTGCACCTAGTCAGCTTTCCTCTCATGACAGGAGGCGTCATGTCTCAGGGAGCAATAGCAGCTACAAGCTAAACCTACAGAGCAGGATGGCTCATTTCTGCAATGTCTACATGTATAGCTCAAGCTGCTATAATACTTCCTGGAACCAGACAGGAAATGACCAGGATATTTATGATACCACCTGTTAGGCTCCCCAGCAAAAACAGTACCTTTTAAATTTTTTTACCTTATTCAAAGCTAATTTCCTCTAGGTATCTAAACAGATGTAACTAACATTTTGCAAAAGAAAAAAAAAGACTGGTAGGTTAAAGCAGTGCCAATTTTGGAGAGCACTTCTCAGGCAGGCTTGACTTTTAGAAAGTGACAAACGCATTTACTGTTGAAAAGGCAACCTGCTACAGATACATGAGACTGAGCACCCTAGACCTTCATTTACCATAACTTCATCAGTAGCGTCATCACAGTCATGACACATAAAAACCAGAAATGTTCAGAATTCAGCCATTTACGGGGTGGCACTTTTTGTCACCGTCATATTTTCTGAAAAATCCCTTCACCAGGATTTCTTCTCCTGGGAAGCTGAGAAGCCTCAGAGAAAAATGAAAACAATAATTATCTGATTCACTTTTCCTGTGTTTTGCTGCTTTGGAATGTGGTTTGGACATTGTTTACCAACCGGTCATTGTTCCATTGGTTTCATGTGAATTGTTTTGACTTAATGACCAATCACTGTCAAGCTGTGTCAGACTCTGAGGACAGAGTCACGAGTTTTTCATTATTCTTCTTTTAGCCTTTTGTCTGTATCCTTTCTCTATTCTTTAGTATAGTTTTGGTATAGTATTCTTTAATATAATATAATAAAATAATAAATTAGCCTTCTAAGAACATGGAGTCAGAGTCATCATTTTCTCCCTACGACGGGGGACCCTGAAAATACCACAGCACTTTTCACAGCACTTCTGCAAGATCTACCACTATCTGGTGGAAAATCTACTTTACACTGAGGTCACTACAGCTGACCTGAAGAATATTTGAAACAACACTAATTTGCATTTGTACCATGCTCCAGACCTCTGAAAGAGGGCAGAGCTGAAGCAGCATACAAATACTTTCAGCCTCAAATGCAGCCAGAGGAGCCGTCCCTGGCACAAAACCCAAGGATGTGATCTCCTGAGGACTGAAAAAACAGGAACCTGAGGGTCCTGGGCAGAGCAAGCCCAAGCCCAGTGCTGGGCCATGAGGCTGCCTGGGGCCATGCAGGGATTGCCCAGGGGAAGGACTGGAGTGGCCCTAAGACCACTGCAAGCATCCTCAGCATCAGCCTCCTGTGTTTATGAGCCACATCACACTCCTGGAGACGGGCTCAGACTAATGAAGGCAGGTTTCTACAACACCTCTCAGACCCAAAGCTTTATGCAATACCCTCTGTCCACACTAAACTGCAAAGGGCAGAAATGCACAGTGCAAGCGGGTGCCAATGAGGTGCCAGGTCCATCACCCACTGCCTCTCCTTCTCCTCTCCTACACTAACCTAAGGCCAGCTGTCTTTAACCCTTACAACCAATGCCACTGCAAAACAACACAGGAGATGTAACATGAATTAGAAGAACAGAATCCTGGTGACATGGCAGCTTTAAACCAAAAGGAAATCAGGAAATTCAAGCATCACTAAAAACCCCAAGATGTGCTTTCTTTGTTTTACTTCTTTCCACATTTCCCCTTTAAAATTATTACAGGATGATATTGACTGTAACTTTGCAATCCTACTACAGAATGGTTTTTTCATTCATTTTAATCCTATAATCTGATTCCAGACCTGAAGTCATCTATACGGCTTGTATTTTAATCATTATTGTCTCTGTTCACAAAACAGTTACGTATTCTTTGCATATCCTTGTTGCATGGGGACAAGATATGAACGAAACAACTGAAAAGGGATTAGACTCATGTAAGAGATGTTACTCCAATATTATGGTTTATTCTAAAAACAGCAAAAGGTAACCTGACATTCAAATTACTAGTTTTGAAGAATACCAAAATACACATTAACATCTGTAAAGATTAAATTCATTATTAGTTTTGTTTTAAAATTTAATGCATTAGGCATATTCACTGTGATAATGGTTTAAAATGTAACTGAAATTTTATACAGAAATGACATTATTGATCTAATCTTCAGTATCAGATCTATTACAAAGACACAATAACAGCAATTACTGATGTTTTTCTTAACTTCAACCCATACCCAAAGACATAAAAATGAGCCATGACAAAGCAGGGCTCATCTGAAAGGCTAACCCAGAGATCACAAATGCTTTTTTTTTCCTGGGTACTGCTGGACAGCAATAGTGAGGGACGCCCTCAGCACATATTCTGGAAATCTCTGTCTCTATGCTGAAGTAGGTTCTACTTTGAAGAGACTTTTACACCAGTAATAGTGCACACACCCACAGTCTGAACAACCCTAAATGAGAATGATAACTGCAGTTATTTCTTATGATGGAGAAAAAAAAATGTTGTCCATTAGCATATATTGTAGAAATTGGGATTTCAGCTTTTACAGACTGCCTATAATTAGAAATGCAAGCACTGTGCAATGTCTAATCACTTAAGAAATGACAAAAAGTTGTTTTTATGTGATTACTACTGAATAAACACCAATCTATGATTTTTAATTGATTTAACATAATGTATGTATTTTCTATGAAAGTAGGATTCCAGTGAAATCGCTGCACTGGACTCAAACAGTGTAAGCAGTTTATTAAAGTCTTATTGTGATATTCCTTTTCCTTATTACCTTGCTCACCAACCATGTAATTCTAATGTCTCAGACCCCAGAGTCTTTAGCCTTACAGAGCTTCTATTGACTTTAACTAGACATTTGCCTGGAGGTGGACTTGCTGCCTAAGACCCATGAAGTGCTAAGAGAACAGGATTAAACTGCTAAAAGCACAAGTATTCCTGACTGGATTGTTTGGGACTGCAAGCAACCAGAAGATACTATCATATGGGAAATCAGGTACCAACTCCAGACACAGCATCCATCTTTACATCATTTTCTCACTGACTCTGGGACTAGGGGAGGTTCTCAGCTACTCAACTGCCAGACTGAAAACAGGGTTTAATATGTCTGAAACTCACTCTGATAACTTACATTAACTAATGCATCAAAAAAGATGTCTGGAAAATCTGGCAGGTATAACTTCAGCTTTTCCCACACCTAAGGATTTTTTCAATACTTAGATCAGACAGCTTTATTAATAAGGATTTTGTTGGGTCTCAGTGGCTCTGGATTGAGGTTGTGGCTTTTCCAAACTTTCCTTTGTATTCTCGGGCAGCTGGTTTAAAAAGTCATCTTTATAATATTGAGTGGGTCTGAATACCATACATTCTCCCCTGCAGGGAATGTATTCATTGGTATTTAATTTTCAGCAAGATTGTGACGTTCAGGTTCCTTAGCAATTCCAATTGTCTCACTCTTCACCTTGCAGTGACTCAGCCCTCTCACCTGATTATTTGTATTTCTTGATCTGTTTATTACAATATTTTTATTAATTGAGATCCTGGGGCAGCAGCCTTGTACCCCTCAAACTGGCCTTTATCCAAGCACAGAGACTTGGTCATTATATTTTTAGATATGACCACTGCTGCAAATATTGTGCTTAAGTCACAAAATCGAGAGCATGTGACACCTCCAATGACTACACAACATTTTCTTGGGCATTTTGCATACAGATCATCAGGACAGTCCAGTGGATTAAGACTACAAGTGTCTGGCCATTTCAGTACTTATCTGAGAGATCGGCTTCCAGATGAGGGCTCACAATTTCTAAGGTAAGGTCAAAACACTGATCTTCATCTTAGCTGTTCATGGAACAAACTGTTTTTCTGTTTGGGCATAACAGAGCTTCATTAACCGGTCATTTTAAATATGCCATGTTTTTGGCACTGCTAACAGGTGTTACCAGCTCTGCTCTTCTTCCTCTGCTTTCCATGAAAGCCCACCCTAAAATTGAAGCTGCACTGTAAGGTCTACATCATGCTTTCCTAAGGAAAAGGACTTTCTTTGGTGGATTATGGGACTGTTCAATGCACATACTACCAAAGACAGATAGTTTTCATTCCAGTAAAATAATGTGGATAGATTAATAAAGAATTTATATTTTATAGAAGAAAATAGGTATATGCTGGTGCTTTGCATGAATCCATCTGTGTGGCTCACAGCATCAACAGCAGTCAGAGTAACCTCCAGAGGAGAGAGGAGGATTGTGTTTCAGTGCAGCTTCACATTTCTCATTGTAAGATGACATTTCTCATGCAGGATCTTTCCCTGCATGATGGGGTCTCAAACTAATTTTTTTTTCACCATGGCACTGGGTGGAGAATTCCTGTTTTCCTTCCTTTCCCCAGCCCCTCTTCCTGCAATTCTGCTGGAGTCTGGAGGTGAGAGTGGTCTCTTAGAGAGCAACCAAGGGAAAATCTGGTTACCCTTGGGAAGAGTTCTAACCATTAGAAAAAGCTGCAAAAATATGGAAGCATCTTCAGTCGTGACTGTGTTTGAGGTGCCCACTTTCAAAAGCAAACTTGGAGCTGTGAATCTCAAGGGGCCAGAAATATCATGCCTGAAGTTTAGGAATCACCTGCATTAAGTGTTTAAGTTGTTGGCACAGAGTTGGGCATCCCAGGAGTGGTGTTTTACTGGCTCCTTGCTCACTGTTGCCTGCACAAGTGAAAAGGTATCAGCAAAAAGAGGGATAGCTCTGAACCTAGGAAGTGGGTTTGCCAAAAATATGCCCTACAGCACTCCACCCCTTTATTCAAGTAAGCACCTACCAAGAGCTGAGGATAAACTAAGTGGGCAAACTGTACACATCATGGATGGTGACTGCCTTGTGGAGAATGCACATGCAGCTGGACACCTTCTAAGGGATGATCTGTCCCTCCCTACAACACCCACCCATCACTGGAGATGAACCTCTGGCTGAGAGGTGTTCTGGGCCTGTTCGCTCTGTGGGGAGCACAGAGACCCCACAGGTGCTGGCCAAAGTACAGGGCAACTATGCATGGAGAACATGCAAATGCTCTCACTTTCCAGGGGCAAAACCCCAACTCTGCTTCCCCAGGGGTGGCCTGTGCTATTAAATTGGCTCACACATTAGTTAAGAGGATTTCAAGCTTCTGGACAATGGGATTTCTTCACATGCATACAGCACTGGGGTCCCAAATAGCTTCCTGCTCATCCTAGTGGTGCTACAGCTCCCAGGAAAAAGCTGCATGGTGTTCCTCCATCACCAAGCAGGAAGGATGGGCACACAGCTCAGCAAAGCATCCCTACCTATGGGATTAAAATATCCAGGAGATCTAAGCCTTGCCTATTGCTTTATAGAATCACAGAATGTTTTGGCTTGGAAGGGACCTTAAAGTTCATCTAGTTCCTCGCCCCTTGGTGTGGGCAGAGATACCTTCCACTAGACCAGGTTACTCAAAGACCCACCCAGCCTGGCCTTAAGCACTGCCAGGGATGGGGCATCCACAACTTCTCTGGGCAACCTGTTCCAGTGCCTCATCAGCCCCACAGTAAATTTTTTTCCCACATATCTAACCTAAATTTCCCATCTTTCAGTTTGAACACATTACTCCTTGTCCCGCTTCAGTTCCTCTTGAAGAGTTCCTCCACAGCTTCCCTGTGGGCCCTCCTAAGATGCTGGAAGGTTCCTATGAGGTGCCCAAGCAGCCTTCTCTTATCCAGGCTGAACAGACCCCACTTTCTCAGCCTGTCTTCAGAGGGACCTGCTCCAGTCCCCTTTCCAACTCTGGGCCACCTCTGGTAACAGCTTGTGCAAAATACTACTTGTACACACTGTAGCAAGTTTCTGGTTTGTTTCCTCCTGTTCTGTTTCTCTTGGCACTTACCTGAGCAAAGGGTGAGTTGGGACCCATATAGGAACCTACAGTAAAGACTGCATGTGCACCTGAAGGGACAGGGACCTCAAAGAACTCTGGGGCACACATGGCAGTTCCTTCACTCTCTTTAGCATAGAACTAAATCAAAGACAAGCTCTGGAGCCTGCTCTAGGGCCTGGTTAGCACAATGACGTCAGGAAAAAGAAAGTCCAAACTTCCGCTCATTGAAGCCCAGAGGGCTTTGCTGTGAATATGGTCTCATATATCATCTACCAGACAGCTGAATGTTTTCCATGGCGTCATCTGCTTCTGTAAAGGAATGTAGGTGTCACATTTATCATCAGTGTTTTGATTGTGGGCCACAAAGAATACTTAAATACCACCATTTGGGCATTTCATATAAGAAGCAATTTCATGCAGAAAGATGACCTTCTGCCACGGATCACAGAACTATGCCCCAGAGATGTGAATTCTCTGGCTAATCTATTCAAGTGTTAAACTTTTTTGGTAAAGTACTTGAATTATTTGTAACAAGACATACTAAATTCATCCACTACAAGGCTACTTCTAAGCATAAACAGGCATTAGAACATAGCCATATATCCTATTAACTAGAGTCTCTCCCTGTTTAGTAAGGAAATGTCATCACATTTGTTACAAAGGCAAACAGCAACATACCAAAACAGGATCCAATTTTTCTAAATAAATAAATCAATGATGTGTCAAAAATTAACAGATGAGTTAATATACCCGATGATATCAAAACCAGATGGTGCTTCATAATATTCATCCTGTTCAGTCAAACCCTGAATATATTCTGGACCATCAGTATATAAAATAGGATGCTGCTATTTGTGATGGCAAACAAAAGCAATCATGCCTGCCAAGCACATACTATAACAGGCAGCATTTCAGCTCTGCTAGACAGAAAGTAATTAGAATGCTTTTAATGTCCAAAAGAATGATGCTGATAGGCTGCCACAGATGTGTAGATTTATGAATATTTATATGGTGGTTTATAGCTGACACTTTTATCAGTTGAAGAAGATAAAATATCTGCCTGACTCAAAAGCTTGACAGTCAGGTTAATAAAATCTCATTAAAGAGAATGACCTATGCAATTATATAGGATTTATTGTAATTCATTTTTGATTGTACTCTGCTTAAAGATGCAATTTCCCATTTCCTGATGCCAAATTTAGGTTGCATATCAAGATCTACGTGGTTTTTTAACTCCAAGCCATCACTAGAGGAAAGATATGCGTTCAGCATCTCGGTATCTTACACCTTTAAAGAAAAAAAAAATAATTTGATCTCCTGTTTGTCACTGCATCTTACGAAAACGGTGCAGGCAAGCAGCCGATCTATTTTCTTTCTGTTAAAATCACCACCGCTCTCTCTATCAGCAGCCTCTCCATTACCAGCAGCTCCTCCGGTAGCCGGCCCCAGCCTGCCGCCCTCCCCGGCGGAGCGGAGCGGGGCTGAGCGGAGCGGCCGGCGCGGGGCTCCCCCCGTCCTCCCCCGACGCCGGCAGCGGCAGCAGCAGCAGCAGCTCTCGCTCCCTCTCTCCCTCCCTCCCGCAGGTGCGCACCGGCCGGCGGCGCCTGCCCCGCCAAGTGCTGCGCGGCCGCCGGCACAGCCCCCGCCGCCGCCACCCTGCCCACGGCCCCGGCACCGCCGGCCGGGAGCGGCCCCGCCCGCCGAGGGAACTTCGGGGTGCCCGAGCCCCGTCCCCGCCCGCCGCCGCCCCGAGCGGGGCTCCCCGCGCCCCCCGCCAGCCGCCCGGGAGAGGTGCGCGCCTCGGCGGCGGAGCCCGCAGCCCCATGCCGCTCCCGCCCGCCGCAAAGTGCCCCGCGAAGTTGCGCGGAGGAGAGAGAGGAGTTGCGGGTACCTGCGCTCAGCTCCGCGCCGCCGCCCCCCGCCACCGGCGGGCAGGGGCCGTAGCGGCCCGAGGAGCTCGGGGCCGGCGGCGGCGGGCGGGGGTGGCCCTGGGCAGCGCCGGGGGCAGCGCCGGGGCGGGCGGGCCCGTTGGGGAAGGCGCCGTGCGGCGCGTAGGGCAGCGGCTCGGCGGCGTGCGGGAAGGGCTGCCCCGCTCCGCGCCCGCGGGGCACCTCCACCATGGTGGGTCTCTCGTAGCGCTTGGCCAGCGCCGCCCGCTTCCCGGGGAAGGTCTTCAGGACGCTGTAGGGACCCCGCTGCTTGTAGATTTTGGGGGTGCTGGGCCCCTCCTCCGCCGGCTGCATCTCCTCCTCCATCCTCCGCCGCCTCCCCCGGCGCGGCGCGGCCCCGCTCCGGGGCTGTGTCTGCCGCCGCCGCGGCTCGTCTCTGTGGCACGGCGGAGCCCCGGCGCGGCGGGGCGCCGGCCTGATTGACAGGCGGCCGCGCCAATGCCTGGAGGGAGACGGGCGGCGACCGGCAAGTGTTTAGGGTAATCGCCGCTAATGGCAGCGGGCGGGGAGGCGGGCGCTGGCGGGGCCGCGGCCGCCCCCGGCACCCCCGCGGGGCAGGTGAGCAGCGGCGGGGGGCGAGCGCCCCCGGGCACCCCCCGGCCCCGCCCGGCCCGAGGGGTTCGCGGGCTGCCGGACCCGCCCGCCCCGCCGAGCGGCGGCCGCCGCGAAAACTTTGTGTCCCCTCGCCGGGCGCGGAGCCCCGCCGGCCGCCGGGCATCCCTCCCTGCCGCTCTCCCTCCCTCCTCTCCCCGCACGGAGCGAGCCGCGGGCTCGCCTCCCCGGTTATTAGGGGTGAAATAAATAATGCCATAAATAAAAGTATTTGGGAGTCCAGGACCTGTCAGAGTTGATTAGGGCACAGAGGACATTTTCTTTCTCATTATGCAAAAGCATTTCATGGCGAAATAAAAGAGGTTTCGCTGTAACTCATGCATGTCAGATTTCCAGGAATCCGGGAGATTAATCACATTTAACATTATTTGCAACGCCCCCCGCCCGCTTTTTGCAAACTGCTTAAATGCGGCGGACGCGTGGGGCGCAGGCTGGTCCCGCGTCCCCTGCTCACTTTCCTCTGTCGCCTGCCCGGGCCCTTTCAGGGACAGTTATGAAATAATGAGGCGATGGTGAAAGACAGGAGGAGAATGAGATGCCATCGAAAGACATTTCTGAGAAATGGTGGGGATCTGGGTGAGATGGGAGACAGCTGAAACCGAATGATATGTTGAAGAAAAATAAATGATAACAAACTGCTCACTGGCTCTCTCCATTCTTTTCTGCATTACCATTATATTTTGCATTACCATTTCTTCTGTCCCACTTCTCGCCTGTTTCTGTTACTATAATTTATCAGGATTACAATAAACCCTCTGGCTTGTGGAAGTAAAATTGCAGAACACCTTAGCTGTATTTAAGTGTTGGCAGTGGGAAATCATTCCTCTCATCACATGGAATTTTGGCCACTTATTTTGATCATTGCTCTCCCATTCCAGCTTTTTTTATTTAGTCGGAGTCGGGCTCACTGGTAATGAAATGCAACCCTTTGCTGAAGGTAATTAACTCCTGCCCATCTACTGCAGAACAGTGAAGTTTAGTTCTGCAAGCCAGGCATTCTTTTCATGCAGGGTGTACCAGGAGCTGGGCTGGTTTTGGTTTTGATTTTTATGACAAGTAGAGTAAATCGATTCCTTGTAGCAGCCAAAAGCATCAAGTAAAGGCTAGTGTGATAGAAATCGCTGTTTTACCTAAGCAAAATCAATCATAAGTCCCTTTGTTTCCTGCCTGAGTCTGATCACTTGTGCTTTTTTAAAAAAAGAAAATTGTACTGTAATGCAAAATAAAGACTGGAAATATGTGTGAGAGAAACTGTTCCCACTCAGAAATAAAATATGTCCTCTACCTTGTCTCATCTGACTGGCCTCTGCCACAGCAGCTATTGGAGGTCAGTACTAAAATTGTATAAGGTTAGTATTAGGCTCCTAAAAGTTAGATTCAAATAAACAGCCCAAAATTACTTTCTCAGGTGTCAACTACATTCATAGAGTTCACTACTCTTTGGTGCAGATACCTACCCCTGAGCTCCTCGTGGAGGAAACAATCCTTGCCTAACAGGAACCTTGTACAGACAGAGAAAGCAGGGGTGACAGGTGATGTCCTCCAAGCTGCCCTCTCTGATCCCAGGCAGATCACTGGGCAGATGCTGGCTCTCCATGGACAGGGAGAGAGAAGCAGGTTTGGGGTTTATGGGGCTCAAAGCTGCTGAAATGATGTGGGGACCTCATCTGTAAGGAAAATGGAATATGCACTGAATTTCTTTCTGCTGAGGTTTTTGACAGTGCCCATCACCACCAAAATATCACTTCAGTTGCTTTTAGGAAAGCTCGGCTTTTCCCCTAGTTTGCTCTCAGTGATTCTTTTGGGCACATATACCTAAAAAAAAATCTGTGGATGTCTCCTCACCTTTCCTTTTGTGTTTTCCCCTGAGTTTCAGACGAGGGACTCTGGTGTTGTGGCCAAAAGACTGTGTTTTGTGCCTGATTGATGGGTTCCTGCAGGTCAGTCCTGTGATACAAAAGTGTTTAACCCTGGTGCTCCCACCTTTTCCTTTGTGGAATGCCCTTTTATAAGGAAACCCCATTTTGCTCTGTGTGAGCTCTGTGCAGGTATGCAGCCACTCTTGCAGGAGGACTATGTGCCTTTGTAGGGGAGGAGCGTGGCCCTAGCCTGGCAAAGAGGCAGGCTGGGTGAAGTGATGGTCTCCAAGCATGGAAGATGCTGCTGTATCTGCTGTGAGCACTTTTGGGCTGCCCTTTTCTGTGGCTGCTCCCTGTGGCACAGCCTACAGCTCCCCTGTGGTCTCAGCATGAACTCATGAAATTATTATTAACCAAACATTTAACTCTGAATTACAGACACAGATTGGTTGCACACTGATGAAAACAGTTGGATGAAAACAGTTAACACATAGCTTTTACCTTGATAAACAAAAAAACCCCAAACAACCGTTAGCTGATACCAGCAGCTCATTTTCAGAAAGCCAAACACCTTCATTTCCCTTAGACTGTGCCATGACTTGGGAGTTGACCCTGAAGAGAAGGTTGTGTCTTTCCCTACCTGTTTACTGATTCGAGTTTTCACTGTTTCACTGACACTAAGGGCTGGAGATCTGTAACAGGATTATTGCAGAGCACTCTAAGTGGAAAAATGATGGGGAGTAACTGACCCTCGGTAAAAAACCTAATCAAAACAAAGACAACGGGCACAATGACAAATAAGAAACCCAACCTTGCTGCAGTATACACTCCTCTGCTCCTAGAAATCATGGCAAAGAGAATATTTGTCAGTATATAGAAAAATACCCAATCTAGACACAGGCCATCAATCACTGAACATGTCTGTGTTGAAGGTACTGTGAGGTACTCAAAGAATAAAAGTGTGATTCATCCCTATCTTCCGAGCAGGGGCTAAATCTTGCTCCACTTATTCATGGGAGCAGTGCTACTGTGATAGCTAAAGCACGAGGATTTGGCCATGAACTGCCAATATTGCTCTGCACATTTGGAGTGTATGATGAGAGCTGAGATTGGCAACTCTCCTCTGTAATCTAAACCACTCTGCAGGCAGGCTAGCCATAATTTGCTGCCCCAAACATTTAACCCCGGCTAGTTAATTTAAGCTTAGCTCAGTTGCTCATGTTTATGGATAAAGAAACAAAAGGGAAAGCATCAAAAGGAAAAGATGACTGTGGAATTCAATATTTCGGCAGCTGTTGATAGGTAAATCTTATTGAAGTGTAGCATTCAAAACCAAAGGCCCGCATTTATGATAATGAGCCTAACAAGGAAATGAGATTGACACAGCAATTCTCTGTTTTTGTTGTCCCCTGAGGTTAGAGATTATGCAGTGCACGGTGCTGTTTTTAGCCTCTTTGGTGATTCCAACTGTGAGAGACAACGCTGTGCATATTTGTCAAGGTTGCACTTTAATCAGGTGACTCAGGGGCTTTTTGAGGGAGAATGTGGACTGCTGCTCTCACTTACACCTTAATCCACATCCTATGTCAGAGATTCATCAGCCAAGCAGTGCAGCTTTCAGCCACTTCTTTTCCCTTATGCTTACTCAGAGCTCTGAGAACATGCTTTGAAATAATTGAAATGTATCTATCATGGTTACATTGTATTTTGAGAATTACTGGAATGTTTCTCAGTGACATTAATTGGTTTTAAAATATTTTTGTCTTCCTAATTAGTAAAAGATTGATGAGCAGTGGAAAGGGCATTTATACACAGGCAGACACATATTTCCATGCTACATTTGTGTCTTAATAAAATGGTTGCTAACTGGTTTCTTATGCCTAGTAAATACTGGAAAGATAGAAAAGATCCTATAACTTTAGGAAAAGGAAATAACCTCTGTTTCAAATGGGATCACATGGTGTAAAAGAAACCCCAATCTCCCTGAGGGCTGGAAAATGGATAAATGAATTATTTAAATATAGTTAAAGGATACACAGGAAAATGTAATGGCTCTGATACCCAATGTAGGGAAAAATATTAATATTTTAAGGAATCAATTGTGGACACATGAAAAAGCTTGTTTTAATTAAAGATAGCTTACATAAAGCAGTTTCAAGTAGGGAGAAACAGTATAGGATACTTGTTGCTGAGCCTTTTTTAGAAATACATCATTAATAAAATGAATGACATAACACAGTCCAAACTTCCATCTGCCCTAAGAAATCTTCACTGTCTGTGTTGGAGCATTTTAGAGTAGCTTTAGCTCCCTGGAGCATTAGCTCTTTCCCCAGCCCTTGCCCAAGCTTGCTGGTGCTTTCTCTTGGTCTTGGCCATCACCGTGTAATGTAGAGCTGCTCTATATTGCATAGCTGCTCTTTGCAATGCCTAGATTTGCAATGCTTCTCATTTTGCACACTTGGCGTTTTGAGACCAGCATTTTGAGAGGGTTGCTGGCTGTGCAGAGCAAGGCAGAGCTTCCTTGACCAAAATTCAGGCTGGGACCCAACTTCTTGACTAAACCTGAGCCACTCTCATTGGTCCTGCTGGTCCCTGCCCTTCATGTACTTTCCAATCTCTGTTGTCCAGGCTTGTAAAAAGGTGGTCCTTGCAGGTCAGAAGTCACACTGAGCTAGAACTCAATTAGTGTAGAAAATGCTAATTTCCCCAAGCAGAGACCTCACTGATATTTTGCACTGAAATGTTACACTTGGGCTCAGCACTCACACAGCTTGATGGCTGTTCAAAAATATGGTCAAATTTTGTCAAGCAAGCTGTGCACATCAGTTACAATGGAATCACAGATGGGATGGACAGAGGAAAACAGCTGGAAGCAGAATCTTCCTTAAACTGATCAAGATGGGGAACCCGACTGTGGTTTGAGCACCACAGAATAGACACGATCAGCCTTGTGGTGTCTACTGAGCAGAGAGTCAACTCAGATTAATCTGACAAAAAACACAGCCTGAAGATACCAACAGTGATGGAGGAATGGGAATGACACATGATTCTTTGCTGAAATAAGGCTTCAGCCCATATTAGATGTCTTTTCCAGCTTTAAAGAGAGCCTAGGAACAGAAGGGTGCAAATTCTTCCCTGCATTTCCCTTCATCACTGTCCCATTCTCAGGCAGCCCCTAAATCTTACATGAAATAATGACAACAGCTTCTTTGCATCCTTAAATGCAGAGCTCAACCACTTCATGGGACTGAAATGAACAACTTCCTCTACATTAGTAATCATGTATAAGCAGAACCTGTAATCCTGCGGGGGGTCCTAAAAGCTGGAGGCAAAATAATTTCTTAGAAGTCCAGAAAAGAAGAAAGTGATGGGCAAAACCTAGAATTTCCTGAGACCTCAATTGCAGACTGACTGGTGCACCACAAAATGGCTGAGTTGTGAGAGGTTCCAAAAACTTTGAAACATAAACTGAGTTGAATTCATTAATAGAAATGGGGGGGGGGGAAGGCAACAGCACATACGGGCAAAAATTTCTGGAAGTAGAGCCAGGAGACTGCTTTAGTTTCATGTGAGATGGAATTCCATCACCATGCAAGTCTTTATGCCTGGGAATGTGTCCACAACAAGCTACCTTTGCTTAGGAAAAAAAAAAAAAAAAGGTGAAACCATGTTTGCTGCAGGGTAAATGCACAGATGCTGTATTTGCAGAGGCTGGAGTTCTTCTGATGCATCACCCACCTCTGGCTCTCCAGACCAGGTCAGGTGCTACCAAAAGTCATCCAGAGCTGATCTCAGAACAGCACTTCAAATAAGTAATGTTCTATGAAAGTGTATGCTTTTACTTGTTTTAATGTAAAGGATCTGGGGAAAAAGAAAAAAAAGATGAGATGTGTGAGGTTGTCTCAGAAAATAATATGAGACTACCCTGAGTGTCCATCAACTTTACTTTTGTGACTGTCATAAGAATCTCTTTATATCCTGAGCATCCTCATGATTATATTCTTGTTTCTTTGCTATGTGGCAGTGAGTTTGTGGCCTACTACAGAGGAACTTGCCCATTGATACCAGCAGAGAGGTGAGAGTTAACTTTAGCTAATGCTCTTTCTCTGAATCCTAATTTAGGAAGGCTTCTATTGGCCTCTCTCCTTGAAAGTATCTACTGGGTTTGATGCTGGTTTTGCCATCCTTAGGTAGACTAGATGAGATCAGAATTTAGATAATATACATTATTTTGATTTGGAATAATGTTTAAAAATTTATTGAAATCTTCCAAGCTGGTAGAAGAGTGTCTCTTCAAGGAAGCATTTCCTGCTGTCCCTCTAAAAACAACCATTGCATTTATGTAGAATTCAGCTTGTTAAGAAAAACAAAGTTGGTGGGGTTTTGTTTCATTTTTTTTTGTCTCTGTGCTTCTTCAATCACTTTTATTTTTTAATATTATGGTTCCTGTAATTTTCTTTTGCTGGGAAGAAATCCTCTCTGGTCAGCTCTATTATGATGGAGTAGACCATGATTTCCAAAGAAATTGTTGTTTTCTAGCCATATATGCGTATGAAAGCAAGATGCTGTGGCTCCTGGCAAACCCAAGTATCAAGAAAGGCAGCTGCATTGCCCCAGTAGATCTAACCAAAGCATGAGCAGACACAGCCTTTCTTTCTTTACAATTGCAGACTTGCAGACTTGCAGACACTTGCCTCTGAAAAACTGGAAAGCTAAATATTAAAACCTGACACACATTTAAGATTTCACATGTTCACTTACATAGATTAAAAATGCAAATGAAGCTGGCTTCAGTGAGATGCTGACCTGAGATCAAGCTTTCTGAAGACAGGCTCTTTTCTTCAGAAGAAAGAAAAAAAGAGCTGAGAGTTTTTATTCACCTGGATGAAACAAACAAACAAAAAAGTGCAAGAACTATTTATAAATATGTATGAATAAATATTTAATTATATATGTGCTGAATGGTTTAGCTGTTGTTCAGCAAATACATAATTTGTTAATTTTGCCTTCTTCTACTGAATAATTTATTCATCAGATCAGCTCTTTTAATATTCACTAGATGATCGGCTGATCAAATCCTGTTAGCTGAATATGTTATTTGATTTTTTTTGCCCTTTTCAAAAATCACTTAGTCTATTGGAAGAACATTGCTGTGATTTATTAGTGGTATATTCCATCCAGTCCATGGTGACATTCTTCAAGAGTAACCTCCAAAGACAGTAGATATCTTGCTCTTGTCATATGATATTAAACTTTTGTAATCCTGACATGTATTAGGTGTCTTTGACCAGGGAAATACAACCCTGTTTCCAATGGTACACTTTCATGTCACAAATTCATGACAATTCATGTATGGTATGTTTTATTTTTTATTTGATGATTGAATATTGAATTATTTAGATGAGCTACATCAATCATTCCTATATTCTGGTTTATCCAAGTGTCTACCCTGCAGTTTTTTCAGTTCTCTGTCTTTGCCAAGGATTTCTTCTAACCTCTAAAATTGCCATATAGCTTCAGAGATACCCTGACATTACAGTGTGGAACAAGATGGAGAAAGGACAGTGTCTAATCCTTTACAAGTCAGCCTTGAAGTCAGTCATCTTATAGCCCTTTGTAGCTAGAAAAGGACTTCTTACACTTACCACTTGAAAGGGGAATTCTTAGCTTTCGATTGTACTGTCTTCATACCCAGGGAGGTCTGCAGAGATCAGGAAGTAAAGCCATGGTGTCATTCTGTTTGGAAAATTATTTTATGTTTTTATAGTATTCTCTGACATTTTCATAATCATTAAAGCTTCTAAGGACATACTTTTTCTCTTAAGCTGCTGAAGCCTAAATATTCAAATAAGGCTAGCTTTGTAAAAAGGAGGTTGTGAAAGTTATCATCAATCCATTAAAAAAAAATACTTCTCAAGCTAATTCTCTGTAGCACTCCTGTGTAAGACTTACAGAAATACCAAATGAACAATAGGGCAGTGACACTCCAAAGGATTGAGACCACCACTCTGAAATGACCTGTGTAATTGTGAGCTGGTGCCAGTCAAGGCTAGCGCTGAGATCTAGTACACAGATGTGTGTGCCACAGTTTGTGTGCTACAGCCTAATGTATTCCAGATTTCAAGATGCATGCATATGTAATAGCCTATATAATATTCCATACAAAAATTGCATTAAGAAAATGTTAAAGTTGCCTAGTTCGGCATTTAAAAGTCAGGAAATAAAATTAAGGTTGTACATGCAACATTAACTCTGTTCCCTAGAGCATTTGCCTATGATACAGTCTAATTACATGATCAAATATTATTTCTCAGATTATACAGTATAATATCTACATTTTTTTCATTTTTCAAAGTGTGAGGTGCATTAGGGAGGTTTCAGCTTCACCTTCATACAAAAAGGCTTCAAATAAACATGGATTTGTCAGTCTGGAGAAGGGATACCTGGAAAGAGATATAATAAGAGGCTATAAAAGAATGAGTGGTGTAGGAAAGGTGAGTGAAGAATGATGATTCAATATTTCTTCAACTGTAAGAGCTGGGGAATATTCATTCAACTAGCAAGCTTAAAACATGTTTATTTTACATGCCGTACACATGGACTCAGCACCGGAGACTCCGAGAAGATCCCAACTACAATGCATCCAAAAGAGAAATGTATAGACCACAGGGCTGTTGCTGACTGTTACAGGAGAGCTAGAGGTACACTGCCCGTGCCAAGAAGTCATTAATTGTTGGTGACCAGGGTCTAGGAGGATCTACCTGTGAAGGGCTCATTTAATTTTTCTTCTGTTCTTTCTGCAAACAACCACTGCTAGCCAGTTTTCAAAGCACCACAGTTACCAGCGTTCGCATACAAACCAATGAGGATGATGATGACAGTAATGCCCAACATCTGGGATCCCTGCCACAAGGAAAGGAGAGTTGAGTGTGACTCCTTGGTCTGTTTACCAGCTGCAAACCCCATCCTCAGAAATGCTCCTTACTGGAGATGCTTCTGTGCATCCCAATAACCCAGCCTAAAATTTTTGCAGGACTGTCCCTGTAAGATTCCATTCCTGTTCACTGCTCCACAGTCAAGCAGGATCTTACCCTAGAACTGTAGAAGTGGGTGTTTTAAGCACTGAGCAGAGGACAGCTGAATCCTCCACAATGTTTCTCAGCTGTGTGAAGCATATATACCTGCACCTCAGAGCCTTCTCTCCCTGACTCTAGTGACAGGCACTGATTGTGAGATTGTTACAGTCCACTGCTGGCTGCCCTTGGGCCAGCCACTAACAGTGAGCAGCCCTGGGAGCTCTGGAGCAGAGATGCCCAAGGGGACACAGGAGCTGACACACTCTCCAGGTACAGGCTGTGTTCCCACATGCAGCACAAAACTGAAATGGGGCTGTTTTCCTATGACATGGAAGCGAATGTCAGAAATCAGGTGGAGATGACAGCCATGTGACCGACCATATTCACAATCTATTCCATTTACCTTGCATACATTATCTGCCTCCTTCACCTGCACTGTGACTGCTAATTCATTTTTACCAAGAGCCTTTTTCTTATGCTAATGAGGTTCTTTAAACAATTGTTTCTAAAAACTCACTGGGTTGCAAAAGAAATGGTCCTTTCTTTTCCCAAAGTGCAGAGCAGTCCTCCCTTTTCTCCCTGACAGGCCTGAAATGAGAGTGTTGCTCCACTGAAGATTTAAGGTCTGTTATTTCACTCTTCGTTGGGTCTAGAAGTCAGTATTTTACATAATTGAAGATCATGAAATATTAGTTCAGGGAATTAGGTTTTGATGAAATCTTGACAGATAGCAAGGTATTATGTATAATTAACACCAAACAATCTACAATTAGAAGATTTAGCATATACAAATGTTATTTTTAGGAAACTAATGGTACTTTACCAAACATCTGAGCGATGATTTTTACATCCTCTGAAGTCTAAGGCTCTCCGTGCCTTTGCAGATAAAGCAACATAAAAACAGTGCCAATTTTCACTTTGAAGGACCTGAATTCTTCATTTTGTATTTTGTAAAATGTCTGTAACTTTCTGTAAGGTAGATCTGTATATAACACCTCAAGATTATATCTGGGCGAGGCAAAATAAAAAAGGCTGTTCAGTTTTTATTGAGGGAGGAGCTTTCTGTATGTGGGGAAAACCAAGCCTGATGTTTACATCTGCCATGTGACACTGACTCATCCAACAGGATTTTCAAGCAGAGAAGGGAAAAACAAGTGTGAGAGGAATTACAGTCTAATTGTAAGGACATAAATTAAAGTGCTGACCATATACAGCAGTCCCCTTACTTACCTGTATTCTGAAAAAAGGTCATTACTTATTTGGGGAGGAGGTTGTTTTGCCATTTATGTGTGGGGGTATAAAATACAAGCATTGTATAAACACTCTGCACTGCAACAAATGACTGCACAACACCCTCAGCACTGGGGAAGGTATCTCTTCATCCCATTGCACGTCTTTAAGGCAGAGATTGTAAACAACCCTTGTCTCTCTGTTTAATTTTCAATGATATTTCTCTTTTGTTCTTCCAAACTGGGGACTGACCATTCCACTAAGGGATGGAGAAGAAGCCATCAATCTTTTCATCTCTGTGACAGACCCGGCCACCAGCAGCTGCTGTCTCTGGAGAGCGTGGCAGCCTTGCTCTGCTCACAGTCCATCCATGGGGACCTGCATCAGTTCTCTGTGGACTCTTCCCATCTTGTAAAGAGAATTTCTCTCCAAAATAATCCTGGAGGCATTAAAAACTCATCTCTGCCAGCTGATATTCCATCCAGGGCCAGGTTTGTGGAGGCCAGCTCTCCTGAAGGGCTGACATGGTTGCAAGCAGCCCTGTTCTCCAAGATGTGTCTCCAGTGCCTGTCCCCATTACACTTGTGCCTTGCCACGTGTGGGATTGAGCTCCTGCCTTGCAGATGACAGTATCACAATAATATAGCACAAAGACATTTGGGCTAGAAGAGTTGCTGTGACGGCAAGTTCATGGGTGGAGCAATTTTAAAGGCATCTGCAGAGGGAACCTTTCACAGGTGTGTGACTTCCCAGCACTCTGAAAGTCTACACACACCTGAGCCAGCAGCCTGATGGGGCAGGGCAGGTTCTTTTCAGAGCTGCTGGTGGAACATGGGGAACAGACAACACGATGAAACCTTGGCTATGCCTGGGCACAGACAGAAGAGCATTGGAAATGTGTTCTGAACTTTCTTATTGAAGTGTCAGGGTCTTTTTGGATGGTAAATCCACTTTTAGGTCAGCAAGTCTGCAAAAAACCTGTCCAAAAAAACCCCATGAAAAGAAGATGTTCAAATGCCTGAGACCTCACAATCTCCCAAATGCAGGAGAAAGCAACCAGACACTGCTTCTTTTGAATATGTGGGGGGAAAAATAAGATATTTAAAGAGGCACAAGCTTATTGATTAACTTTTTCAGATTCATAGAAGCCATTAAATATTTGTAAAGCAGTTTTTTTCTGTAACATTAGATTTAATGGGAATAAATCAGCTGAAAGACATGATTGCAAGAATGGTAACAGCAGGATTCTCTATGAACTTCGAGTTTATGGAGTGTTTTTTCTACTCTTCCATAAAGGAAAAAGCTCTTAATATATAACTTCTGAGGCCTTGTAAGCAAATAAAAGGTGACATAATTCTTTGCCATTAAAACTGACATAAGTTCAATGATGCACAGATACAGATGAGATAACTCTGAACTATGACATTCTTCAGGGCTGACAAAATTCTTGTAAACTAAGACTCTCCAAATCAACAGAATGGACCTGGTTATAACAAGTAAGCAGAGGTTACATGACTTGAATTCTGATTTCAATTGGTCAAATGTTGGTAACAGGTAAGAGAATATAAAAATATGCTATGGAGAGAATATTAATGACATTCACAGGAAGAACCAGGTGAAACTGTATCCCAACTTTAAAGGGAACATTAGGGTTGTGGGATAGTTGTCAAGACTGATATTTAGTAAGGCATTGTGACTTCATGTGAGAAGACAAACACCTCAGACCCCAAGTGCTAAAGATCCCCATCAGAACATCCGCTGACATGCAGCTCCATGCTGCAATGCAAATGGAACTGCTCTCATGCTTAGTCCTTCAATATTGCATTTCTAAATTTGTTGTGTTAAATCGACTCCTGCTATTCCTAACAACAGACCCCAATCCTATTACAGCAAAAGATACATGATTTCAAAACCACATCTGATCTTGTGAAGTCAATAAATGTTGTGGGCTCATATGGTGCTCAGCTCTTCCAAAAAGCAAGGTTTAGAGGTTTGCCCCAGACCACAAAATAAAGCTGGCAGAGCAGAATATGATTTAGGATCAACCACCTGCCATATGGCACTTCTCCATCCTATGCTGCTTCTTGATCATGCTAAGTTAGTCACAGCTCCAGCAGCAGAAATAGGAGGAGTTGTTTATTATCCTCAGCACAGTAATGATACCTCAGGCCACAGTGATAAGTAATTGAAACAACAGGGGTCTTAGAGAGACTTAAAAACAGACATCTTAAAATACACAGAAACTGGTGTATTAAATGGAATGTGTAACTAATAAATTGCCAGCTATTTGCAGTATAATACAGCATCCCAAATTCAGGCATTCTGAGTTCGACTTCCACAATGCCACTTGATACTCTTTAGAATGTAACACCCCATCAAGATGAGGCTAAAATAATAGCAATAATAATAATCATAGCAACAACAAAACCAACAATAACAATGTTATTCACACTTACTTTTCTTCAAAGGGATTTCCACTTGTAAATGCAGGTAGAAAATAAGTAATTTTAACACTGAGGTGTGACAACAATCACATGCAATTAAGGACCCACTGTTATGCAGTGCTGAATATCTATGATCTAAAGCTGATAAGGATTTAATGGAGTAAATAACAATATTTATAAGTATTGTTGGCTTATTGTACCATGTTCTTCTGGCCTGAAAATATGTTACGTCATTCTGACTACAGATTTAGGTATCAAAACCAAAACAAAGTGATTTCTCTTCAATTGTACTTGCCCTAAACAGATATCATAGAGCCCTCCTCTGAGGATGGAAGGATTCAACCTTCAAAGCAAGCCTTATGCCATCAGACCTACTGATATGTATTTCTCTGTGTTCTTTATTAGATGAAATTGCGTTTGATATTTTTCATTTGTCTTTATGATCTATTAATAACGCTTTACCTACCCATCACTCTGTATTTTCTGCATAATTTTATCCACTTCTTCTGCTTTTAAGATGGTCCTAGAATTTTTAGTGCTATTCCATGCACTATATGAATTTTGAGCATATACTTTATGCAGCTGAGATATATCATACTTAACAGAAAGTTTTCCAAAACCATTGTCTCACATTGTAATGAGATACAGAGAGATTAAGGATAGTTTAGTACTTTGGCTACTGGATGGCACATGAAGGGCAATATGATTAAATGCAAGATAAAACTGTGAGCTGAGTGATAAAACCAGACAAGTACATGAAAGATTTTTCTGTCAGAGGTTTTCTCTTATTTGTCATGTAAATATTGCCTGAATGTACTGTTACTGAATCTAAAGTTTGTAATTTTGCAGCTAGTAATTTTCCATCAGGGGTACTGTTTCATTTATCACTGCTGGGTTGTCTTTGGAAGACTAGGAAATAAGACAATCATACAACAGTGATCTCCCTCAACCGGTGCTAACCTGGCTGCACTGTTTATTTCTAGTAGAGTGCACCATTTGCCAGGGGTGGCATCCACCAGGGTACTCCAATTGTGGCTTTGCTATGTGTAAAATCAGCATCTGGCTCCTACAAGATTCTCCCAAGAAAAGGAAGAAAAGAAAGCAAATCATACTACCAGATCAAGTCATACTCTCTAGATCTTCAGGGCAGAGACATGTACCTGTGCTGTGTGGTTAATGTGCAGAGCAGGCAAGCAGCAAGGCTCAGGGCATGCTGGGCAGCAGGAGGTGCTCAGGCATCGCTGTGAGGGGTTTCTGCCATTGAAGTAGGGACAAGTGGAGGGGAAAGGAGTGTGACACCCCAGCAGTCCCAGCTGACCTCTCTCAGGAACCAAGGGGGTATCTGCTTTGGAAAGGTGTCCCCTGGCTCAACCCAGTTTGGGGGTCCTGGTGCTGCACTGGGGAATGCAGCGGCTCAGGTTCCCCCAGCTTCAGCCCACTGCTCCAGAGCTGCTGGGGAAATTACCCTGATTTGGGGGTGTCAGTGTGTAAAGAATGGGGGTGTTAAGAGTTTGGGTTTTCTCTCAGTAACAGCATTCACACCAGGAAACACAGGAGAACACTTGCCCAGCAATAATCCTGTTCCACTTTTATACCATGATGGAGAAGTTCAGTCTGATCCAGGCTTTTGGGATGTGGTGGAGGACCTAACCATCACCCCACCAGTGCACACTGGTTCTAGCAAGGGCCAAGTAGTGCAGAGGTTTGGAGAGGCTGCTGGTGCCTGCCACTGCAAGCTTGTGGAGGCTGTCTGCCTGCTGATGCAGCTTTGAAGGAAGACAGGGCTCACCATCAGCTACTTCAGAAAATCTCAGGGTTTGTGTAAGTTGCACAAATTACTGGCCAAAGATTTCAAACAATGAACACATTTGTTCTCAAACTATTTATGAACAGGAAGAAAACAAACCTCACAGTAAGACAGTGATGTGTTGAATATGCTTTGTTTGCCTGGCATTAATGGATATCTGAAGGAGCTGGGTTGTATGACTCATTCAGTCAAACTGTAGAGATAATCAAAGGGGTGAGAAATGCTTCCAAAGGATCCCCTTTTGCATTCTTCAAACATTCTCTCAAACTCCCAATGAATTCAGCACAGAAAAATTAAGATGAGGCTTACATCCTTGCAGGTCTCCTGTCACCCTGTGCAGCTGAACTGAGACCAAACTATCTCCCAGAGCTCATATGGGAGCAGCACAATTGTCCCTTTCTGTATGCCATTAGTCACATGTATTTCCAGTCCCTGGGGTGGATCTCTGCAGGCTGCATGTGACCTGCTGCCTGTCCCCTGCCACACTCTTTCCACAAGGCCCTCCCTGTCACTGTCACCTGGGGATGGAGATGAGCTGTGCAGTCCCGAGTGCCTTGGTAACAAGATATCTGGCTGCTCTTGGTGGAGTTCTGGGGTCCCTCATGGATGTGTGACACCCAGGAGTAAAAGAGAATTATCACTATAAAAAAATCTCATCTTTTCATGTCTGTAATTTGTTCCTGTGTTTGTGTCTTGCTGCATTGCATTAAGCTCTCTCTAAAAACAAAAAACTGCAATTCATAACCAGAGAGGGGGGAGAGACAGAGAGAAAGAGGGAGAGAGACGGAGAGAAAGACAAATGCTGGGAATCCCAGATTGCTGAAAAGGAGAGGAAAAAAACCAACACAAAATTGCTGCCTGAGATGATTAAAGACACTTCAACATTTTATAGGGAACAGGCTGCAAAACTGCTACAGAAAATGGTGGGAGATAAGGCAGCAAAGGAGATCGTTATCAGAGCAAGAAGTTGGCAATCTTTTTTGAAAAACAGTCACTACATGAAAAAATCCTCTCTTGTCTCAAAAAAAAAAGCCCATAGCAGATATAACCAAGGAACATAGAGATGATCAGTGTCCCATGCTTCATTCAATCAGGCAATCAAGATAATTAGAAAGTATGGGGAAGATTGATTAATGGCCAAGACAGACATTGAGTTGACCTTTTCTTTATTACTACAGCAGTACATTTAAATAGTCTCCACTTAGTAGGGTTTAAAATGGAAAAGTGAGCTGTTACAGATATAGTAAATGTGTAACTAAGAATGCAAGATCTAATACCCCTATTCTGTAGCTTGCTTTCCACCTTTAGTCTCCACACTAAACATCTGAACATGAATTAGGTTAATTTCTTGAATCCATGCTCTAGCAGTTACACTAGTTAGTATCTTAAAGAGAAACCAATGTATTTAATGGTAGTAAAATAGATACAGTTTAAAATGCTTTTAAATTGAAAATATGAAAATATAGGGGTCAGTGCTACTTTGTGAATTAGCATCAGTTTTGTTATGCACAGGAGCAGAGCAAGGGAAGCTGAACCAGACTCCTCTTGCTGGGATCCCCAGATTCAGTGATGGAACATATCCAGGACTTTTCTCACAGGACTTCTTCCAGTGAGGGAACATACCCACGTGGTACTTCCTGCTTAGGAGAGCTTGGCATGTCCACAGCAGGGTAACCTGGGCCTTTGCTTCATCATATCAGAGATTTTGGCTGAGTGACCCAAGTTGGGGCCAGTGGAGCTGCCACAGCACCCGGGCCAGCAGCAAGTGTCAGAGCAGAGAGCAGGCAGGAACCTCAGAGGGAAAGGAACTTTGTGAAGGAATCTCCACAGCAATTAGCCAATCTGCCTGATGTGAGAGGAGGGCTCCCAAGCAGGCTACAAGGCAGGCACAGCACAAAGAGCACATCAGGCATGAGAGAATTGCAAGGATTTCTGGTACCCATCAAAAGGGATTCTGAGCCAAAATGTGCAGCTTGCCATGCTCACCTGGGAGGGGCTGAGAACATAACACAGATCACAAGTTTCAGGAGTTGGCTGAGTTGTGCCTCGGGGCTCATGGTGTGGAGCAGACTTCAGGGCACAGGGGGCCTGGGCCATGTAGGAAATCTGGGTGTGTCCTGGGAATATCCCTTTTAGGAGAAGGATTTATTTTCCCTTTTTATATAAAATATTCTTCTCTCTGGTGAGAAATGCAGTGAGCTGTGCTCTGTAAGGTGACCCTAATAGCAAATGTAAATGAGGAGCAGAGGTAGGTACAGACACTTCCCGGCAGCAGTGTGGGAGCGAATGATGCAGGATTTTGCCTGGAGGCAACTCAGGGCAGAAGCATTGTCAGATCTCGAACAAAGACAATGCACGGTGTATCCTGCCATCAGCAAGGGCTGGACCACAAGCAGTGGGGCCTGAGCACAGCTGAGCCTGCTGTGGCGGGCCCAGCTCCCCACCGAGGCTCAGTGATCGCTGCTAAAGAGCCCCAGCATCTCTCAGCTGCTGAGCTGAGGAGGGCCGTGTACTGCTCAAGGCTGTGTGCTGAACAGTGCTTTTCCTCACAGGCAAATCTGCAGGGGAAAGGGAGAGAAGTTAATTAGTAAAACTGGAAGGCATTTAGGAAAATAAGTATGTATTTGGAAGAAAATTCACAGCAACCTATTTGGTGTAATGCAGGTGAAATCAATGGATTTCTACAAAGAGTGGCTTTGCAGAAGTTTACAAAATCTACAGGGAAATTATGACATTAAGCAATGTTTACAACTACAGAGTAGTGTTTCAGGCAAAAAATGTTATATGTTGTTCATTTGCAGTAGTCAACCGCCCTCCAACTACAGAGTTAGCCTTTTAATTTTGTAGAGTTGAAAACAATTGACATATTGTATGAAAAGTTTTCTTCCATGAGTTATCTACTAAGCAGAAATAATCTTGATTGCCAGCACTGGGTCAGGCATTCAGCTCATGTAACCCAGCAGAACTCCTCTGGTGTCGATAAAACCACCCTGATTTACAGTAGCAGAAGATCTGAGCAGTGTGTAGCTTTGAAAAATTGAGGTGTAGGTTTATTCATTATTTCAAAGGTAGAGGCTTGATCTGCTCTGGTGAGACACAGCCTTGCTGTGCCAGACAGCTATGCTGAGGTCTCCACAGGCTCAGGACGACCAGGGTTTGCTCCCGGACTGTGCTTTGCAGGAACAGCTCCTCACTGAGTAGTAGCAAGTCCAGCACTCCCTGAGGAATTCCTCTTTACCCTAGCTCATCAAAAACACACTTGCAATGGCAATTAATTGGTTCTGGGATACCCTCCAATGCAAATGGCCACATCCAAAGCCCTCTATTTTGCTGCCTTCAAAGGGCACCAGCTCAGTCTCAAGGGTGTCAGTTTTGAGACTGGTACTTTATATGCATCTAGGTCAGGTTTCATCTGTGACCAAACACGTGAGCAGTGGTCCTGTGCTGATCCTGAGATGGCTCTAGGGCGATGTGGGGGGTGTGTAGGGCCCTGGTCCCCTTGCTGCAGGGTGGCTGTGAGGGTGGTTGGGGTCTCTGTGAGCACATGGAGGTGCTGGGGCCTGCCTGGCCCTGCTGGGCTGGGCTGAGCCTGCACAGTTCTGCTCCCAGAGCACTGGCAGGGAGGGGAGGCTCCAGAGCTGCCCTCTGGAGCTGCTGACAAGGTTGCTCCAATTTAAATAAAAATGTTCAAAATAAGACTAATAAGGAAACCTCGAAATATTAAAAGGTAGCTGCCTTTGAAACAAGAGGGCAACAAACAACTGCTGTGAAAACTGCAGAAGGTGCCAATGGGTTAAAGGCAGGTTTGGTTTAGTGTTTATACTGCATTAAATGCCATAGAACTGGGAACTCAGTGTACTGAGATGCAGAATACTTCTGTCTAGTGCTGAGCATTTCCCACTCTCATTTGACTTCAGTGGAGGAAACTCAGGGAGCTCCATACCTCAGAAGGTGACTGACATTTGAATCACACTAATAAAGTAGTTTCCCTTGGTGGGATGTGCATGCCCCCTCCCAGTAAGTTTCAAATGATACTACTCCTTAAAGCAGGAACAAACATTTTACTTATGGCTAGAATGCATTTATTGGTAATTTTCACATAAATCAACTTATATGAAAATGTATTCATAATCCAAGCCTTCTCTATAGTGATAAAATGTTTCTGCTTCTGTAGTAGAAAATAGCTTATTATGCAAACAGCATTGCTAGTGTTACATTATGCATGGGAGTCACCTGGAGAACATCACAAAAGCTTCAACCAAAAGGAAAAAAAAGAGGGGAGAAAATCGGGTGTTCCATTTACTGCATCACTTGCCTATTATAATTAGCTGTAAATGAGCTGATATCTGTACTTTGAAATGTATTTCATATATGCCTTGGTAACATTATACAAATAAGAAAAGCTGAAGAGAATGAAAGGATATAAAACTCACCCAGAAATGGCCTTGCAAAATGTCACCCCAATTAAAAAAGCAAAAGCCAGTTGCCATTTTTAAACTGGTTACTTGTATTTACTTTGAGAATACCTTGGTTATATTTATATTCTACTTGATTTAATTCAGGATGCTGCAAGTTCCCACTGGACTGTCATCATTATGAATGACATTGTTGAGAAGTCTGATTAAATAAGATCTGCTCAGGCTAAAACCCATATTACCTCAGATATGTTTAAAATAATCATGGGAAAAAAAAATAAAAAAGAAAGCCTTAGTCCCAGTACAATCATTCAAGGCCTATTGTCTCATGTGGCCTTTCTTATTGAGAAATAAAATAATGGTCTTAAAAGCAGTGGAAGAATGTGAGGAGCTCTGTGGGGAAGGGTTTGGGGGTGATGGTTGACGAAAAACTCAGCATGAGAAGGCAGTGTCAGAAAGCCTATGGGTCCTGGGCTGCACCACAAGCAGCGTGGCCAGCAGGGTGAAGGAGGGTGAAGGAGGGGATTCTGCCCCTCTGCTCTGCTCTGTGAGACACACCTGGAGTACTGGGTACACTTCTGGTGTCCCCAACACAAGAAGAACATGGAACAGTGGGAGCAAGTCCAGAGGAGTCCCCAAGGTTGGTAAGAGGACTGGAGACATTACTGGGAAGAGATGAAAAATATCACAGAAGAAAAACTTGTTGCTAACATTGCATGATATATTATACATGGACATGTGTGGTATTTGTATGTTCATATATGTATATAAATGCAAGCATATGTGTATGTATACCTATCTATATATATATATATATCAATAAATCCAAGACTCAAAAGAGGAACATAGTCTGTGACTCATCTAAGGCCAACAATCCCAAGGTCCAAAGTTTTTAATAAGGGACAAGATCATGACAAAAATCTGGGCAAAATACTCACAGGAGTGTTTAGGAAGTTAGAATTAATCTGTGACAAAAAATAATATTTCTGGAGGTGCCAAATGAAGGTGTTTTTTTTCTCATGGGGACTACATGAGGTGACACTATGGCTGCTAAGGGAAGTACAGAATGTTAGAGAAAAGAGAGTGACAGAAAGTCCTGGTCAACAAAAATAATGGATAGATATGCAGTGAAAACCAATGTAAGCAATAATAATACCTGATATTTGGGAAGAAATGCTAAGTTGAAATGGATTATGCTACTTTGCAAGAGTGCATATGCCAGCAGAGTGCACACAGACAAAGCAGGGACAAAGAAGATGACAACAACATCACCAGCTCAGAAAAATTCCCTCTGACCAATGGACACTGCTGCAGAAGATGAATGGAATATTAGATTGAAATCAAATGGAACTTTTATGAATTTTAAGTTGGACATAGGCAGATAAGCTGGTGTGAAGCCAGAAGCACAGATATGCTCATGGACATAACAGCTGCAGATGGTGGGGAACTGGAAATGTTGGGGTTTACAGTGGGAAACATATCTTTATTAAGAGGGTGTGTGAACTAAATGTATAATAAATGCTAAATTAATAAAAAAAGGACCTGCAGATGTGCCAAAGATGCGGGAATCTATTTTTGATTTTAAACTCCAATGTATTAAGAAACTATGGTTATTACAATGAAAAAAATGCTAAATATATTTGATAAGAACTTGAGAGGATCTTTCAGAGGACAGGCAAGGAGGAAAAAACCTCCAGACCAAATCTGAATAAACCCTTTATTCTCCATCACCTCCAAATCAGGTTTTTTCTCTCATCCTAGACCAGAAGTCAAAAGCTCAACTAGTGAAGTCATTGCTACTGAATCACAGGGTGAATGAAGTGTCCCTCTAGAGTGGGCGCAATTTCAGATCATTGCAGGGGAAAAGAGAATCTGGGGTTGTTTATTGGTGTATGAAATAAGGATGTGGGAGCTGAAGTCAGCTACTCAGAGAGACAGGGCTCTGGAAACATGGACCTTGCCAAAGGTATTGTGATGTGCCAGTGCTGTCCAGCCTTTGTGAGAAAGTGTTTGTTCTCCCCACATTGTGCCTTCCTGAGGAGCTGCTGGCTCTACTAGATCATTACAAATGCCCAAAGGTTCAAGCTATGTTCCAGGGGAGAGGTCAGCAAAATCCTCACCATCCTGCACCCAGGTTTTCCCTTGTCTTGGTTGAGAAATTTGCCTCCATTTTCTCAAGCATTTCATCCTATCTCTACCTTGTTTATGATACTGCCTTTCTTGCACTACTGATGAGTTGATTTTTTTTCTCCTTCTCTCCACTATTCAATAAATTACCTAATGAAAAGATAATTAGTGTAAGAATACTTCGAGGCTGTGCTACTCTTCAAGCTTTGGGAGGCTGTGGGTGCTCCTGGTTCATGCTGCAGACCTCTCCCAGCTCAATAGTGCCCTTTATTTGTCTCAGGACAGAGGTCTGTGTGGCTCTCCAAAGACTACAGAGAAATCTTATCTCAGCAGGAATTTGTTTTTCCATTTGTGTGTTCACCCCTTCAGGACTGGTGATGGGCTGCCCTAGCTCTTGGTGATAAATCTGCAGAAAATGATTGAGTAATATTAACTGAAAGCTCACCCTGGCCCTAAATCAGCATCACAAGTGCCCTGGCTGGCTATATGAAAGAAATGACAGGTTGGTCTGAAAAACAGCAGCAAGTACCAGGCAGTATGCAGATGGCAGTAACAAGCACTCAGTTACAGGATGCTGACGACCCTGCTGCTCTCTGAGTCCAGCATAAGGAAGATGATTTTTTCCTGAAACATAAATGGTGATGAGCATCCATTGGAGAGGGCATTGGACTAGATGACCTTTAAAGGTACTTTCCAACCCCAGCTTTTCTATGATTCTATGATCCCTCCTGTGTGATGCCCAGCTGACTTTGCTCTGGCATGAAAACTTGTCATGTGTTCATATTCCATCAGTCTCACAAATTTGGTCTTGACTTTCTCAGAAGGTTTTATCTCATAACCTATAAAAGTGAAAAGTCCTCTAACATTCAATATACTCAGCTTAGTTTAATTAGCAATTAGAAAAAAATTAGTTTGAGGCAAACTAGAGAGACAGAGACATTTCAGTGGAATGACCCTAAAGTTGTGACATCTTTGGTAGTTGATTACTTCTGGAGAGAGGCAGTAGCTGAACTGGAAAAGGTAGAGTCACAGCATCCCTGCACCACCCTTCAGAGAGGCGCTACAGTGTAGGCCCCACTGCATCCAAACATGGAGGCCAGAGGGATCACAGTTTTTATGATTCAAGCTCATTTCCCTGCTTTTTGTTGGCATTCAAATGCCAAGTGCTAATGTGCCTAAAAATTCACAATATTTTTCTGTTTTTCTAGGGGAAAGGATGGGTGTGAAAATAAATGGTCTGGTACTGACATGAGTTGTGGTGAGGTAAAAGACAGCCAGACAGCAAGAAGTGGCTTCAGGGACTGGAGACCTCCTATGAGAGCCTCCCAGGGAGCTAACTGAGATTTTATGATGCTGACTGAGAGTCAGAGACAAGCAGGAGTTACCGTGCAGGGATGGAGGAAGGTGGAAAGAAGCCTCTGGAACCATGATATATGGTGTCCTTTCAGGCAGCTAGATGAGAGAGGGCAGGGCTCTTTCAGAAACAAGGCTGGGCTCATAGGGTAATAGCCTGCTGTAGTCAGACTGCAGCACAGGATTATTATGGCTTTGGAAAAGAGCTATTAACTATTGTTAAGGTGATTGATCACTTTTATCATTTTGGTTATAGAAGGAGTTTCACAATCAGAGCTAATCATGGGGCATTGCAGTGCCCCTGTCTGCCTAAATGCTGAAATCCAGAGATAGATGGTGAGATGATTACAGAAATTGCAAGACTGTCATTTCCATATTGAACATGGACTGGGCAAAAATCATAACACGTGTCTCAGTGTATTGCTGAGACACCACCACACGTGGGGGGAAACACTTAGGAAGCTTGCTTGCAGCTGCCTCCAGAGAAGGAAACAAACAAGCCTGCTAACTGCTCTGTTTAACTTCTCCAACACACAGTTTTGCAGTTTCAGGTTGTGCTGCTATGCAGCTCCCATGGTGTCTGGATGTTTGGGTTCTTTGGCCCAGATGTCTGCTACTGCCTGTAAGATTCTCTGAGGTTTCATCAGGGAAAGCTCAGAAAAGGTTTCCCTGTGCTGTGTTTGAAGTAAGGGGTTATATAAACACACCTCACATGCAGAGGAATTGAATCATGTTAAGTGTTGCATGGGCAAAGAGATGTTTTCATTTGTTCTCCAGAGCAGCAAGATGCTTTCCAAGAATACAGACTTCCATCTTACTTTCTTATGTGGCGTTGTTATGGCCTTTTAAGAAGGTTTCATGTGACTATCTGATGAAAAAATGAAAATCCATGTTAGTTAAAAATCAAACAGGTTTTCAGTAAACTACTTGGATCAGACATTTAAGTTCTAGGCATGGAAATCTGATCAGAAACAAAAGAACTAATCCACAATACACTCTTTAGAAACACATGGCTGATCCTACATTAAGATTTGAGATGCCCAGAACATATCATATTAATTCTCATCTATACCTTCTCACTGGTGGTGGGTAAGAGTAAAAAGTGTAGCTGTTGCCCATACACTCAGCATCAGGAATGTAGCACGAGGGAAGCAGCTCTTTCTGTGCTTTTTTCAAGGCTCACTTTCTCTTCTTGGAAACACCATGAAGATCTGCCCACAAAAATAATGGCTCTCCACCATAAGCAATGTAATAGTCAGCTCCTAGTAGGAAGTGCATGTTCAGCTTAACCTTGCAGAATTTTTGTTTTTAATAGTAAACACAACAGAAATAACAGGCAAGAGACTGCATCAGAACTGGACAGAATGGGAAAATACCAATGACACAGGCATGGCAAGTCAGGCTTTGATTGATTAGTGCAAATAATAAATGGTGCAATTAGAATTCTGCAACTAAGCAATGTATTATGGTGTGCAATATTAATAACATGCCAAAACAGCAGTGCATGCATTCACCAGGGTGGTCTCCTGAAATGCTGTTTTCTACAATGACTGACTGCCACAGGAAGAAAGACATCTCCCAGTGCAGCTAGTCTGCATCACAGACCTCATGCAATGAAACCTTTACCTGTCACTGCTGGGCTTGTTTAGACTCCATTAAATAGAGACCTCTGACAGATCCTACCTCACATCTTTCCTAGTATTTTTCCATTTTCTTGCTAGGAACACAGCCTATTCTGTCCCTAAACTCCAATGTTTGCAGGATGTGTTTTTCTGCACAACAGACCTAGTTTTGCCTTATATATCCTTGTATAAATACCACCATCACAATGCATAGATGGGAATGTCAGTAAAAATGTAAGCATTGTGTGGTCTTCCTGGAACAGTGGGTTCCAGCTCAAGTCCATGTACATGAAGGGTCTCAAAGATATTTATGTGGGTTCTCTTTGTGCTCTTTTGACATGAAAGACCACCAACAGAATTTAACCCATTAATTCATGGGTCATAACACATTCATCTTTCACTGATGCAAAAAAAGTTCTGTTCATAAATGTTATACCAGTGGATGGAGTGATATGTACATAAGATGAATTTGGGGTTATTTTCTACAACTAAACATATCTGCCTTGGGAGAAGATAATTTTACAGGGAATGGAGAGTCAGTGTCAGCTGGTGCACCCAGATTACAGACTGCTTCCTGAACAGAGAGGAAAGCCAACTCTAAAGTCTGTGAATGTGCATGCTAGCTAGATTAGATTTGTACTGATAGCTTTTGTTTCCGTTCCCTTCTCTCTTGCCTGGTTTAATATGCAAGGCTATATATGGAGAAAATGTGTCTCTGTGCTGGCATAGCAAAGATAACCTTGAAGAGTATAAATGAATGTACGTATTGATGGAGCAATTTGTGTTTTTATTGATTTCTTGCTGTGTCTTGCTGAATTTCTAGTATGTAGCATAGGCTGTAAGTATTTTGTTATGAAGAATTCTACAGAATGTATTTTCCCACACCAATTCTTAAGGGATATGGGCAATTTATACATGAAAATATGAAAGAAAGCATACAGTATATATTGATTATTATTATTCATTACTGTAAGTAGGGTTTAGGGCTGCAGCTAGAGATGCTTGAGATCAAAATAGGGTGACATACTTTCTGTGTAGGAAGGCTGAGCTTATAACATACCAAGATTTTAAGCCTAAAATACATAGCTTTTGCCAATGTAGAAAATGTTGAAGGTGAAATGGTCACACAGTGACATATTCCTGAGAAGACAGGATATTTTTGTAGATTGATGATGTCAGGATTATTAATGATGTCAAAATGCAAATAGGTGTCTGTTAAAAAAAAAGGTCTGGGCTGGCTCTCCTCCGTGCTGGGGACTGGGTTGTACTGTAGGACTTTTTCCAAGCAGGTGAAGTGGGGCAAGGTGTCACCGCGATGAGGATCTTGGTCCTGAGGCAGGAACCCCTCTAGGCTCTGATCCTGCATGTTTCTGGATCTGTGTTCCTTTCTTGAAACCAGTTATCTTCAGTTATCCACACAGGAGTCTGTAAATTAGGAGGGATCTAGTCTGCATTGGCCATACAGTGATTAGCAGCTGAAGACTGCAGATCTCTGTACGTGCATCTTGGTTGGATTTTCCTCCATTCATCTGTGTTTTGCAATTCCTGCTCCTGCCACACACTCTTCCTCCCCTGAGTATAGAACCAAAGCAGTGAAATGTGTTGAGTACGAGTTCTGTGCAGCCTCATGGGCTTTGGGAGTGAGCATTGCTAAGGCAACTCTATTCCACATTTGAACCATCTCCCTTCAGCTCAAGGAGTAGGAGCCCTTCTTGTCTGGTGGCTCATGAACAAGTCTCTGATATAATTCACTTCCATCCTGCACTGGAAGTGAATTATATCAGAGACACCAGGCTGGGAAGAGAGCACCTGCATTTGGTCCACTGTTTGTTCTCTGAAAGTGGAAGCCCAGAACACAAACAGCTTCCACCAGAAGTGGAAGCCCAAGGAACACAAATAACAGTGCACGTGTAGCACGAGCCTTCCTCTTGGATCCTCAAGGACTTTCTAAGCCAGAGGTTGCCTCTGAACCCATGTTTAGTAGGCAGCAGTAGCACCACTGTCCATGAATGTATCTGATCTCTTCTGAGCTCATTTTTACTTGGCCTTTGTAACATCCTCTCGCATTAAATAGCACAATTTAATTAGACTTTCTTTTGTAGATCTGGGCCTCTTGGTTGTAAATGAGCTTAGATGGCAATTAAGAAGGCTTTTAAGACGGAGAAGGGAAGTCATGAAGCTGCTCAGACAGATTGGATGTGTGAGGGTGAGCGCTGAAATGTGCAATGCCAAAGGCCTGAGCAACTGAAGGTTGTGACTGCCAAAATGGAATAGCAGTAATTTCCCAGTTCTTTCAGGATTTGCACTTACAAGAAATAAAGAGATTAATTATGTGACAATATGATAATGTCAGAACAATGATTTATTGCATGATGTACATTATCAATGAAGTTTTGGGTCATCATGCAGGTAACTGTTATTATGATTGCCTGTAAATGAAGATGGTTTTACCATATTACCTTTCCATTCATCTCCTTACTAAGGTTTGAACTGAATAGTCTTCCAAATTTGTGTGTATCATGGGTTTGTACCACTGTACTGTGGTTTCTGTTTATTCTCAGCCCTTTGTTTCTTTCTATATACTACATTCCTAAGACAACTACAGAGCCTTTTTTTTGAAGAGTGACAATTTAAACCTATGGCAGCTTTTAATTAATGTATTAATAGAGAAATGCACAGATTTAACCACAATGACTTAGAGTGGTTTTCAGGCATAGGTTTAGGTTTTTGAGCTGTGGAGCTATAGGTAGGTCAAGACAGTTCATCAAGGGGATCACCAGTGGACAGAAATGATGATCCTGATTGTAATGTAACCTGGTGAGTAAAACAAGCTGGCACATCCCTGCAGGACAGCAGCAATGCTGCTAACCTCCCCTGAGCAAGTGCCAAGGGGGGGTCCTGCTTGGGTCTGGCACTTCTCTTGTCAGTTTGCTTGATTCTTAACATTGTTTCATTAAAACAACATGTTAGTGTCTAAAAACTCTTAATTTCCTTGACTCCCTTTCTCTAGGCTTAGTGTCTTGCAGGGGTGACATCAGTCTCACAGAGGGAGGGTCTGCACTGGGTGACAGAGGCTGGGGAGGACCCAGGGGCTGGGATCCTCGCTCTGCCTCTGGCTGTGCCATGGATCCCAGCTCTCTGAGCACTTGTACTTGGAGCACTTTAGAAAGGCAGATCCCACTTCCCAGCACTCATGTGGAGAGAAACTGGAGAGAGGTGAATGGGCACACAGCAAATTTGAATTATGTGGAAAAGCCTTATTTTCAGTGTTCTGTTTTGGGAAAGAGCTCATGGATCTCCATCCAAAGGAGAGGCAGGGCACCCTTCTGACAGGCCTTCCTGAGGGCTCATCAAAATGCTTCTTCTTCTCCATCCTCACTGACTCAGCTGGAACGGACTCCAGAGCCCTCCTCCATTTGCTCAGGGGCTCTGCCGGGCTGAGCTGATGGGCTCAGCTGGGCTGGCATCCAAAGATATCTTCTTTCAGGTGTCTCTATGTGGAGGGCTGGAGCCAACCCTGTCCTGAAGCTCTGAAACCTGGAAACTTAATTATAAACTGCTGCCCTAAATTCAAATCCATCTTGGAGACACCACATCTTCATTAATGCTGCTACTGAAGGGAGCAGAGAGGTGATGCTAAGGAGCTTGGGACAGCAAATTCCCACAGAGTTGTCAGTAGGACTGCTGTTTCAATGAGGGCTGTGCACAGAGTCCTGTTTCTGTGGGAAATTCTAGTGGCAGTTCCATTCTGTGGAAGACACAGAAAAAAAATCCCGTGGAGAAAGATAGCTGAATATTCTGATTGGCAAGAATTACATTTATAATTTTATTTTTGATTTAAAATTTCTGAACTAAATAACTTGAGGATGAAATCAAGTTAATCTAGATGTAATGTGTTGGAACAGATGTTATAATTTTTGAAAATGTTTTACTAACTGAAGCAAAATGTTATAGAAAATCTTCCTGCAAGACATTTCAGTATTGAGTTGGGGAATTTTTCTAGTTGAAGCATATTCTGACAGAACGCTTTAAGCACACTCTGTATTTGTTTTGAATGCTCTCTTTAAGGGGTTTTAATGCACTTTCATAATTTCAAAGAAAATGAAAAAAGAATAATAAAGATAAAACAAACTATTTGTGGGATTGGGAATATTTGGCAGTAATGGGCAACACAAACCCAGAAAGCATTTTTAAAATGGCCTGTATGCTCTTACTGTTTCACTCTGAAAGGTAATTGCTTCTGAAAACTACCACCCTTCTTTTATATAATGCTCAGATGCTACAGTGGTTTCATTAATTTATACTGGCAACATTGTAAGACACCCCTCCAGAAGCACACAGAAGGGCGAAATTTCCTGGGAATGTTCCACATCTCATGGACCACTGGTACCATTTGCTTGCAGCCATAGAAGAGTTTCCTGTTTTCATATATTTCTCTTTAGGAGTAGAGTGGGTTGGTGACAAAAAAGGCTCTCAAAATACATCAGTGTTGCCAAGGCAGAAATATAAAGCAGCAATTTGAGGATCTTGAGGGCACTATGCAGACTGTTAAACTAATGGAACAGCTGTTGCTGACAGAGGGGCAAGGTTTTCAGGGCTTTGGGAAACTCTTGTTAGGCTTGGTAGATTTGTTGCAGATGTTGGAAATTCAGACACTAACTGTTCATCAACTAAAGAGAATATTTTTTTTAAAAACCCTGAATATTAAGGGGAGATGTACTGACCAACAGCATTATTCCAAATGCCATTTAATGGTCACTCAAAAAGTGATGCTCCCTCCTGCCAGATCACCAGCTCATCCATTCAGGGCTGTTGGTTATTACTTCTATATCAGAGTTTTTCCTTCTGCTAAGAATTTGTACCAGTTCCTTGAAAAGGTAGAGCAGAGACCATTGTTTCTCATTGTGAGTTTCATGTCCCTCAGAGCACAAAATGCTGCTGTGTTTGTAGGGAATGCCCCAACGAAGGCAGGAATTATTCATCTGACTCCATGTTCTCAGAAGGCTAATTTATTACTTTATGATACTATATTGTATTAAAGAATACTATACTATAGAATACAGAAAAGATATTTACTGAATGCTAAAAAGATAATAATAAAAACTCTTGACTCTTTCCAGAGTCCCGACACAGCTTGGCCCCAATTGGCTAACGAGTTAAAACAACTCACACCAGAATCCAATCAGGCAATCACCTTTGGCTAAACAGTCTCCAAGCACATTCTACACACGAGCACAACACAGGAGAAGCAAATGAGATAAGAACTGCTTTCCTTTTTCTCTGAGGCCTCTCAGCTTCCCAGGAGACAAATCCTGGGCGAAGGAATTTTTTCAGAGAATGTAAATGCCACAAAATGCAGTCAGAGGCTTGCTGTTGAGCAATCCTCTGTGGCTGGGGAGGGCAGCATGAGAGGTGAGTCAAGAGCCCCATTCAGCTTAAACCATCTCAGCAAGAATGAGGCCACAGGGTACGAGTTGCTCTGCCTCTGGCCATGGTACAGAACACCCTCTATGGGCTGAACTGAGCTGCTGCTTCTCGTGGTGTGGTTTAGGCAGGCTCAGAGACTACTGGGCAGGAGACCTTTGAGTTGTGGAGAGAAGAGAGAACACTTTTTGGTGGTTCATTGTTCTTGCAGAGAGGCCAATGTGTGCCAAGCTGGAGGCTCATCAGAGCTCCCCCAAGAACGACGTTGCACCAGGCTAGCTGGATGCTGGGTGGATGTCTTTGGATTTTAGGACACTCATGGTATTTAAGAACATATATTGTAAAAAGGACAGATTTGGATTAGTTTGGGAAAACTAAGACCAAGACCTCTTTTTAATCATCAGTGTTCCAAGGCAAGTGCAAAATTGAATAAAGTAATGTGAAGAAGTTTGTGACTTGAGTTCATAGTATCTTCCATAATCTCCCTCTGGGAGTGGTCCATCTTTTCTTGTCCTGAGGACTTTTCTGTGCTTCTACCTGGCAGTGGTAACAGTACCTGGTGCTGGGAGTTATTTTAAAGTTTTCTGATTTGGACAGAGACAACCATGACAACAGAATCCACATAAAATTTTCACTTATTTCTACATAGGTTTCTAACGAAAGATCCTTCTGCTGTGAGATAATTGTTTTTTAAGTACTTCCTGGATGACTGCTGGGTTAGAATCCCATCAGTTTGGATCTATTTTCACAAATCCATAGAATAAGCAGCAGTCTGTTATTTGCAGAGCTTCCTGGGAAGGAAGCTCCTGAAACACAAGCCTGATTTTCACTGTAAATGCTTAGTACCCCCCCTACTGAACTTAAAAGAAATTTCTGGAATCATAGAATTGGACTTTTTTTCCTTTTTTTCTTTTAATGATAATAGAGCATTTTAAAAAAATTGCATACAAATCCAAGTGAAAATGAGTGGAAATAACTCAGAAAATTAAGAACTGAAAGGCTGTATTTATATTGATTCTGTTTTTTTCCCTAATAATTATATGGTAACAAAATGCTAAACTAATGGTACCAAATACAAAAGGAAGAGGAAAAAAATCAATACTTATTATATTCAGACTCAGAATGGTCAAACAGCTATGACCACTTTTTGACACATTTGCCAATATTTCTTTCTGGCCTCCTGTTAGCAGCTGTCTGGTGAAACCTGATGAAAGGACACAAAAGGATAAATCCATCCAGGGTATAACTTGAGAGGAATGACTCTGGGGACATGTTCAGTCCATTATGGAGCAGGGAATGCCAGCTGATTGGCATGACTCCAACAATAAAACATTGTATCCAAAGATGGAGAAAATACATTAAGCACATATTGTTTTTTCCCCCAAGTATATGCAGAGCAATGAATATTATATTTTCAAGAATATGATTATCTTTAAAAGATAATTGTCTTGGATATGTTTTTTTATTCTTGGTTTTGGATTTGTAAGTTGAGGGAGACTCCCCTTGGTGGAGGAATTTTTATTTTGTTTGTCTGTTCTAGGAAACCTTTCTTGTTTATGATGAGAAGTATGGAGTCTTTAGGTGTTCAATTAGCATAAAGTAAAATGTAAAATCTGATCACTACAAAGAATCAAGACAATTTCCTCAGGCTTCAACTTGGCTAGAGAAACAATTTAGAAATTCCAGTAGAAATGTTTGTGACAGGGCTAAGATCAAACCTAGAAGATATCCTCTTACTCAAATACACTTGTTAACAAGTGAACCCGCCAAGGCTTCTGAACTTTAATTATTTTGAAATTCTCTCTCTGGAAGGTCAATAAGCCAGAGTAGGAGCCACCCTATTGCTCTGTGGCTCGTTCAGAGGGGTCCAGGTTATGACCAAGCCACTGAAGCCACTGAAGTGCTAAAGAGATGAAAAGAAATGCCATGTTCCTTGCTCAAACGTGTGCTTTGTTCTACAAAAAAAAAAAAAAACAAACCAACCCAAAAACCAAAAACACAAACAAAAAAACCCCAACAACAACAAAAAATTAGTCCTTCCAAATTACAGCTATGGGCTTAGAGGGACTGACATACCGAAGCTTGCCAAAAGTGAGATGGAATTGCCATGAAGGGAAAGTTTGCTATGTGTGGGATGATGTGACTTCACATATTTGGAAGAAACTCTGAGGAATGTGAAATCAGGATGTGTAGACAGACATTTGTTCTGATTTTTGGGCATGTTTTGGGACTCTGCTTTACACAGAATGATGTCCTGTATCCTACACTTCAGAATGACAGAGAAACGGGAATGTTACAAATGGACACAATGCCACCACCTTCCTTTTCACACCGTTTTCCTCAAGAGGTATCTGGTACATAGTGTTACTGATAATGCCAGCTGTCCAAGATTCATTTGTACCAAGGTACTGTGCTGTTTTATTTCTCTGAGAGCTGGGAATGTCATAGGAAAATGTCTTTGGCATGCAGAATCCAGGTTTATTTTAAATCCTGCTTCTACAACTTCCATAATCATTACCCTTTGTCCTATTGGAACTGACCCTGCTGAGAAGTTTGTCCCATCTCTCTTGCAAGTCCCCTGAAAGGCTGCAGTGAGGCCTCCCTGAAGCCTTCTTTTCTCCATGCTTAACAGCACATTGCCAGGTCATGTCCAGCCTCTCATCCACCGGCATTCCCAGGTTGTTCTCACAGGGTTCCCTCCCTCCCTCCCCCCCCAGCCTGAGTCCATACTGGGGCTTGTCCAGACCCAGGCCAGGGGGCATTTGGCTTTGTTGAGCCTCCTGAGGTTCCCAAATGCCCCTTGTTGAGCTTGTCCAGGTCCCTCTGGATGACATCCCCTGTCTCAGGTGTAACATGAGAGGTGGAAGTCATTGCTGGGGGTGCCGTGACACAGTGCACCCGACTGCCCAGGCAGCGAGCGAACGGGTGAGCATCTGCCAGGGGATGCTGACGCAGGGGACACGCTGGGACAAACATGTGGGAACTCAGCACATCCCTCCGGATGTCCAGAGTTGCCGAGAACCCCGTTGGGGAGCTTGGAGACCCTGGCATGCTGCCCAGAACACCTGGTGGCTTGATTTTGATCCTTCCAATGAATTGCCAGCTTGGCATGGGGATGTGAAAGCCACACAAGTTTGAATGGTGTAATAATAAGGTATTCACAGGGTGAAAATGTAGATTTTAGGATTTTTGTTATAAGGGTTATGGAGACAAGATGGAGGAAACAAGGTGTGTCTAGTCCTTCTTCTTGTTCTCCATTTTCTGCTGTGATGTTGGCACTTGGGGATTAGTTTAGAATAGAAATGCACTGTCTAACATAGGTGATAGGTATTGGGAATCAAAAGCAAATATGATATACGTAGTTTGTAGTATAAAAAGACGACACTGCCTCGAAGGCGTTCAGAGTGCTCGTGGCTGCCGGGCTGAGCGGACCTCAGCTGGGCAGAAAGAAAATTTTGTAGATAAGAATTAATAAACAACCTGAAGACCGAAAAGTGAAGAGTCCAGACTCATTCTTCAAAGCGCGGGCTGCTGCAGAACCATCCCACGCATCTCGGGGCAGAGAAAAGACAGCTGACCCGAGACAAACCCAGGTGCGCCGACGAGCAGGGTTGGGTTCGGGACGAGCAGGGTTGGGTTCGGGACGAGCAGGGCTGGGTTCAGGACCGGCAGGGCTGGGTTCAGGACTGGCAGGGCTGGGTTCAGGCCGCGACACTGGCCGCGGTGCCGCCGGGCCGGGGGCACCCGCCCGCTCCGGCAGCGCCTGCAGAGGGCGCTCCCGGCCCCCGTTTGGAGGCGCTCCCGCGGGGATAACGAGCGAGCGGCACCGCAGCTCCAGCGGGCTGGCCCGGGATAGACATTAACACCGGCAACAGGCCTTCCGGGGAAAAGAGCCGCGTGTGTACAAAAGGTGGTTTGATTTTTTTATTTTTCCTTCCCCCCCCTTTTAAAAAATTTCTTTTTTCTTTTTTTCTCTTTTTTTTCCCTTTTATTTTCTTCCTTCCCCCCCCTTCTTTTTTTTTTTTTTTTTTTTTTTTTTTTTTTTTTTTCTTTCATTGCATTCCATTGTTTTTGATAAATTGTGCTGGTTTTGACTGGGGTAGAGTGAATTTTCTTCATAGTGGTTAGTAGGGGGATTTTACCCTTCCAATTTCCTTTATCCCACCCAAGAGAGTGAGTGAGAGGCTGCGTGGGGCTGAGCTGCCGGCTGGGGTTAAACCACGCAAAGCATTTGCAGGGTCACTACTGAAAATACGGTGCCCAGGGAAAAGAGACTAATGCCTTTTTCCATGAACTCTTCGTTTTAAGAAGAAACGAGCAACAAAGGAAGAAGAGGTGGTCTGAGCCTCTTGTGGGATGCCTGTGGGTGGGAGTCAGGATGGATTTCCTCCTGTTCTCCTCTCTCCCCTGGTGCTTTAACCATAACTAACTGAAAGGAATTTCCTATACTTGGAAGAGTTTTTATGGTGGCTGAAAATGCAGATGCGAAGTGTGCTCGCCTTTACTCCAAATAAAAGAAGCTCTGGGTGAAATAAAGCCTCAAAGAAGATTCAGCACTTCATGAAATCTTGAAAACTACAATGTTTTGAATTCATACATGGAATAAGAACATATACTTCAGATAGGATTTTTATTTCATGATTCTCTATACCAGATAATTTGAGGTCTTGGACATATAGGTAGGATGTACTGTACTTTCCAATTCCAATACCTTTTAATTGTATCAGTACCTTTGGGTTGGTCTTACTAAAAAGTTGCCTTTCTTTTAGCTAGTAGAATATAAAGTTCGTTTCAAATAAATATGGGTACGCCTGTCCTAATGGTGAAGTCAAACCTGCCAAAGTACTAATCTGGCTGTCTGAAAAGAAAATAATATCAAGACAAACTCAGTGGTTATAATTTTTTCAGACTAAAAACAATGTGATAAACTCCTGTAAACATTTGGGATGCATTAATGTTTTCCTGATTCTTCTAGTTGTGGTTTTTCAGGGCGCAATTCATATTTGTTTGCAGACACTGGCAGGGCGGACGGTGCGCTCTGACAAGCTGCAGGCACACGCTGCTTCAGCAGATTCCAGGGATTTGTTCTCACTGTTTATTCCAAAAATAAGAACATCTCCTCCTAATAAATGTTGTATGCAAATGTGGTTCAGTCATTTCTACATGAGGTTCTAATTCATTCATTTAGAGATGTTCATTTTGTAGTGTATGCAAATTTGCATATGTAATTCAGCAAAGGCAGAAGCAATCTTTTATTCTTATCACTTCTGACATTTTAATCAATGATTTATGTCTTATTCTTACATTTTTTAGCCCTACCTCGGAATGCTAAGGCAGATTATTATGCATTGATATTTCTATACATATATAAAGCTCATTAAGGCTCTTTGACAGAAAAATGGACAAAGTGCAGGAGCAGGGGGCAGGCATTTGGGGGCTTAGGCTTTACCTCCTCCACAGGCTGGTTTGGCTCATTTGATAAACAGCTTCCCCATGTCAATGTTGCTCCATCTGTGCAATAGAGATAGCACTGCCCAAACTCAGAGGTGAAACTAATTGTAGTTTTTAAAGCTTCTTGAGCTCCCTGGCTGGAAACTGCTATATAAATATTCTTCTGGTCACAAAGAAAATGAATGAGCTACAGTCCTAGGTAATGGAGATATCATCCATTATTTCTAAGTTTTGTCTGTGTCAAAGGTGTCTGCAGAATGGTAACCTCTTTTTCTAGAGACTACCCCTTGTAGGTATTCACAGTCACACACTCACTAACTTTTTGACAAAACACAGCTTTTATTGCTATTTCCTTCTTCTGACTTCATTGGCTTTCCAGATCTGAGGGACTCCAGTGAATTTTATTACCTCCTAGGCACCATCAACAGAATAATTTATCCAGTCTCAATGCCAGTCAGTCACTCCTGTGTGAATCCTTGGAGGGCAGTTGAGTTACAAAGATGATTGGGAAAGGCCGAATTGTAAGACACAGCATTACAGAGGAGTAATTTTAAAGGCCTGATTTAACCAACAGACCTTTACAGCTGGGATGAATAAGTGAATAGAAAGAAATCAGCTGGGATCCCAGATTCCCTTTTGAGTCTGTACCTGGGTCTCCATATTTAGAAGAGTGATGAAATAAAACAACAAGGAATTTTTCAAAAGTGTAACATCAACTTAAAGGGTGAAACTATAGTCTACAATTCTTTCAGAGTTAGAGCTTTGAATATGTGATTTTTGGAAATACATTTGTATTCTTATATGCAATAAAATCAGACTTGCACCCTGAAGGAATCCAGTTGCAATTTTCACAAGTGTAAATCCATCAATGGTACTTGTCAAAAGCAAAATCTCAATCATGTTTACACTTAGAACTGTAAACTTAGACTTTGTGCTTAGAGGTGTGTGTTTGGTAAACGCCACACCATATTTCTGGAGAACACAGGTATATATGACAATTCTATTCTTTATTCTGTAAGGCTGCTGCAGCTGAAGTTCACAGTGTCCCTCTAAAAGGAGAATTTCAGGAGGACACCCAAAGTCACAATCCAAACACTTTTCATCAGAGTAATTTCTGAATTACTCCTGCTGTACACTCCAGTCTGCATCCCATATTTGAGTAAATCCCTGTGACTGCAGTTGCTCAATAGTTGGCCCAAAGTAAGGATGGCAGTCACAAGAGTCCCAGAAGATAAAACTGGGTATTTTCATTATAAGAAAATGCAGCCTGACATCTAATTCTACGAAGGTATTGGTAAGAGTCCTCTGAGGCACAAATGTACCCAGATAATCTTGATGTCATGCTGTCAAGCCCAGGATAATGAGAATAAACAAGATAAACAACTAGCACTATGAATTTCTTTCTAGTAAGTGTAGTAACAAAAACAAATATTTTTGACATTTGTGTAAAGCTAAACAACCTTAAAAGAGATGAGTGCACATCTTGGATATGTAGCTTAAAGCAGTTCTTGTTGCTCCTAATGAAGAAAAGTATAAATTCTCAGGAGGTGCTCAGGAGTCAAAGTAAGGTGGGGAAAATAGGCACTGGAGTATCTTATCTGTGTCACCTCTTCTAAAATAATTACTCAGACTGTTGTTTTTTCCCCTAAGCCAACTATTTTAAGAGTTGCCTAGTTCCACAAGGATAGGCAACTATCTTGAAAATAAAATAAAATAACATAAAATAACATAAAATAAAATATGTTATTTTCAAAATGCTATGATTCAAGGGGCTGGAACTCTAAAAAAGGCATTGTCCATACTCTTTCTCCTTGTCCTTCTCCTGGCAGGTGGGAAAAAAAGCTCAAGTGTTCATACTGTCAGGAAATGCATTTTATTCTTACATTGCCTAAGCATTTCTTATGTTATACAGACATTCCAACCATTTTTATTTTATTTGTCTTTATTTTAGTCTAGTTTATATAAAATGTGAAAAATAACAACAGGGATTGATGTCCTTGTGTTTTCTGTTGTTACTCAGAACCAGAGAGAGTTGATAATGTGGAATAAAGGAAATAAACTCAATTGTAACTGCGATGGTTTATTACTTCTTAACCTTTATCCTACAACATCCTCCAACCTTCCACTTTCTGAGGGGCAGAAGAATACCAACTCCTGTGAATGAGAAAACAGGAAAAGGAAGGAGATTTGGACTGTGTAAAGTGCAAAGTGATTTCTGCTTCTGTATCAGAGACAAACAAAACAGACACATTTTCAGTTAGGTACATATATTTTGTGTTTTTAATCCCAGGATATGTGGTGTAACAGGAAAGTCAACCCAGAGCAGAGCTGCTCAGCCAGTACCCCAACCTCTCAAGTAATTTGAACATTTCATAAAAAGCTGCACTTCTGGAAAGTTTGATATTTTTTCCAGTATCCACACAGGCCCTAGCAATTTATTTTTTGGTAGTAAGTACCCATTAATTGAATTTCAGAGTTTTCCTGTGTGGTTTTAAAGGTAATTTGGCTGGAGGTAAGACTACAGACCCTAAGGGCTGGAGCCAGCATTTGTTTCACATAAGTCACAGCTTGCTTTAGGTTATATTTTCTTTGGAATGAAAAGCTAATTTGTTTAGTTATGTTGGTCTGAGGGCATCAAATTGGACCATACTGTCACTGGTAACAAAAACAAGCTCACAGACTGCTCAGGACATCAGTAAAAGTAATTGGTCAAATTACCTCAGCCAGCCATAACTCTAAAGGTAGACATCTGATAAGTAAGTCTTCACCTTTCAGGAGCTATTAGTCCATAGATCATTCTTGACATGAAATGGGTCTCATTTCCACAGCTTCAGCACCAGAAGGGTTTTTTCTCCTTAAAAATAACAGCTGTGCACAAGATAGCCCTGAAAATTTTATACCAGTAACTATTATCTTACTGAATCATACCTTAAGAACATTTCTCATTGGATATTTGAGTGTATTTTGTAATTGTACTACTCATCCACTGAAGCAACACCTTTCAAACCAGGCCTTAATACCAACTCCAAGCAAAAAAAGCTATCACACTTCCACCTGCTAACAGAAAGATGAAATAAGTTTAATTATTTAGTAAAATTGTTTGTGCACAAGTGGCTTCTCTTTCATCATTATGACTCAGACTAACAGAACAATTTTCTTAAACTAAAAGAGTATTTTTAAAGTTATGAGCTATATGGCCTCTCTTCTTAGAATTTTTATGCTGCACTTCACAGCAATGTGAAATTATTATAAGGAAAGATGGCAGAGTTGTTCATTAATAACATGAGGATGCTCTCTCTGTTGCTGGAGCAGGCACCACCCAAACCCCTCTGGTGAACAGTGCAGGTGGGCTCCCAGGTCTGGAGTCCCTGGGACTTTCCTCCTTTGCTTTAAGATGGAAGGAGCCCTGTCACAAAGGGCTATCTCTAACAGATAAAATCTGAATATAGATCCACATACTGTGCTTCTCTTCTTATATTGACTTTGGTGAAGAATTAAAATTTAGGAAGAGCAAAGACATCTCTGCCTTTGAAGTTTAGTTCTCTTCACAACTGAAAGAGTTGCACCACCATGTTACAACCCATTTACCTCCTGGTTTGGTAATTTTTTGGTCAAGATTTAATAGGTCTGGCTGCATTGGTTTTGACAGAATTAATTACTCTAGAGGATCAAAGGTGTTAGTATGACCCTGGCTTTTTACAGCATTAAAGGATAACCAACATACAGGGTTTCAGATGCAAGAACTTCAGCCTCCTTACTCTGATGACCCTTTAGTGTTGTCAGGAAGGAAACATTATATAAGGCATCTGAAATGTGACTCATTTAAACTTTTTGTTCTAACATCATTTCCTATAAATGGTTTTTACAATTGAGGAGACATAAGTAAATTCTGTTTCACATTATCTTTTCATCCCTTCTTTGATAGGAAGGAGGAGGAAAAAAGGGAGATCCTCCTGGGTCATGCATACCAACTAAAATTCCTGCTTTGGTAAACTGTGTGAAGAAGCAACTGCTCATAGGCATATCACTGGTGAAACAAAGAGCAGCCTGTTATGGGGAAAGACAGAATCTGTGACCACCAAAGCCTGAATAAGCCTCCATGGATACCTGGAGCTTGGACTGTAAGTTAAGGCACCACAGAGGGAACCTGAGGTAAAATAAAGGCAGTACTCTTGTCCTGATGTTGCCTCAGACCAAGGGGGGACCAAACAAAGCTGGGGAGAAGAATGTATCACTGATAATGGACAAGGAAAGCCAGCACAGCAACTGTGCTTAAATCAGCTAATTTTCTAGCTATTTATATGTCTGCACCACATAGTTTACAGTTAAACTGATTTTGTTTGTATCAATTAGCAGAAGTTCTGCCTCCTTACACATAGTCTAGTATTCAAAGAATGATACTTCTGCAGTATCTACCTAATACATAAATGTCCTGATGATAACCAGAAATGGACAAACCAGCAACCACATCCCAAATGGATGTCAGCATGCAATTCTTGATCACATGCAAGCCTTGATATATATGGGTACATGAGAAATCAGGGTGCTCCTTCTTGAAAATCTACAGTGTAATGCTGAATTCCAGCCACTACACAAGAACATGTGCTGACAGGAGATATAAGCTTTGTTACTCTCTTTGCTCAAACTTTGGTACAAGCTATTGAAAAACCAAACAAAATACTATGCTTTTAGCTCTTCCCATTAATGGCTTGTTTCACTTTTCTACCTGTTTTCACATTTCAACAAGTCATTCTAATATGTGACCAGACAAAGAAAAGGGAGGCATTACAATACCAAAAACTGCTCATCTGAGTTTAATTTTTATTTTTATAATTATTAAAATAATTATAATTCTTTTAATTTTATAATTATTGATTGAAAATTACTGTCTCTACAAGCTGTTGAAAGATGTTTTCATGATATATTTTTCATCAAAAATTCTAATTTTCCTTCTCAATAGTTTTGCCTTTAGTTTGCCTAGTCCTTCATCTGCTAAAAGGAGTCTCCTTTGTATGACACTCCTTTGTGCAGGACACAAACACACCTTGTTCAGCCATTATTTGTAGTACGACTGCCTCAGAGGGTCACTGAGATGAGGCAGGTTAGAAGAAATGTTAACTTAAAGTCAGCAACAAGTGATCCAAGGGGGTGCATGAGTACCAGCCACTTGATAATCACTGCAGGATAAGTCAGGCTTGACTGCATGTCAGAGCTGTATGGTGCTGCCTGTGCCTGGTGCATCCTGAAAGGCACCAAGAATGATCTGATGTGGAGATCTGTGGGTTGAGTCAATGGATAGTTTGTCTTTGGGATTATCCAAATACCAAATGCAACAGTAATCCTTTGCCTGAGCTTGACAAGCTGGGATTTGACAGTTCCTCATCTTATTTCGTGTCCTGGAAGCCAAGGTTCTGTCTTGCTTTAGTGCAAGAAAGAGGGGCTAAGGGACCCTTTGCTATCCAGGGCCTTGAACTGCTCACCATTGCCTTCCTCAGTATCAGCAGCCTCCAACCTGGGGAGTGGAACTATAAACATTCCAGTGAAATATTAAGTGTGAGAGCAGATCTGACAGAGACAGGGACTGTCAGCACTGGTGCAGGTGCTGGTGAGACAGCAAGAGAGCAAACACAGGGAATTATGAGGAAGCACCATTCCCAGGGTCACACTGCAGTCTGGCTGACAAAGAAGTGTCAGTTTCTGGCAGAGATGTGGCTTTGTGCTGCCTCCCAAGAAGGGAGCAGAGAGAGCACTACCCTCCAGCTGCTAGTGGGCTAAAATTTTTCCACTGAGATGTTTTTTCCTGGGATTGCTGTTTCTTCTTTTATATTTGCAGGCATCTTTCCCATTACTATTATGTGTATCAGGTTGTCCTGAAGGCTGTCAGGGTTTCAGAGCTAAATCCATGTAGCCACAAACCCTGTGAGTCTTAAAAGGCATTTGCAGTTTATGATTGTCAGGCATTTGTAAATTATGTGGTCACCAGGAGTTTCGGTACACAGCAGAGATCTTTTTCTGTATGCAACCTGAGAAGTTTTGCTCCCAAAGGATGTTGATTAAAATTTTTAATAGGGGTTTTAACAGCCAAGCTACATGAAAATGCTCAGCCTTTAAGTACTGTCCCCAGCATTAATAAAATTACTGGGAATACACTCTGCATTTGTGTTACAATTATCCCTCAGTTTCTATTTTGTTCCTCTAGATCATCTTGCTTCTTTCAAGTATCCTGTCTCCATGATTTATTGCTAGATCTGCTTTGTCACCATCTGCTCTGCTATTGCTCAAGAAAGAACAAATCCCCAGAAAATATTACTGTCCAGACTAAGCACCATGTATGCATCCTTTGCACATTCAGCCAAACATTGACTAATGGCAAACTAGACTGTAATCACAAATTCCCTCCTTTCCTGTTCACTACAGTTCAAATTCATATAAAAAACTTGGTGGAATTCAGCTATCCTCCTTGGGGATATAGGTTACCATCTGTCTGGTTTCCAGTGGTACATTTAAAAAACATTTGTCCCATTTTCATAAAACATCCTGCTGTACAGAAACCATTTTAATATCTAATTACACAGCATTATGTATCACATATGTCACAACCACTATAATTTGGCCTAAGTTTCTCTTATCTAGTTTGGTCTGTTTTGTTTTTTTAAATTAAGTTATCCAAACACCTATAAATCCAATAGCATGCCTCTAGCTAGAGTAATTAAAAAAATAAAATAAGTAAATACTGAACTGCCTGAAGAATATTTTGGATTTAATTTGGTAATTTATATAAGATCTTCATTTCAAAAAGAAGAAACATTTTAAACTAAAGGTTGGTGTACTAACCATTGCATTTAAAAAACCCAAATTGGTAAAAGCACACAAGAGAATGGTAAAAGTTATCAATTATTATGGTGCCCAAACATATGCCAAAAATATAGCAAAATAAATTATTCTTTCCCACTTCTCAAATCTTTCTGGTGGTCACCAGAGGACAGTCACTCTGCAGTCAGTCAGGGGACAGTCTCTTCCCAAGCCACATCCACTCTGGGTATGTGATGTGAAGCCTGCTCAAGCCTGTGGGAGGCTTCCCAAGCCATGGTGCTGTCAGGGACCCTGGAGAGGGTCTGGGAGAGGCAGCCAGGCTGGATCACAGCTGGGCTGTGGTCACACCCCTGGCCAGCCCATGGGCCATCAGTGACTGCCCCTGTGCACCTGTACAAGGCAGTTTAAATGCTCTGGTGCAAAGATGCTCTGGGAGCGTTGTGATTTCAAGTGAACATGAAACAACTTCATACCAAAATCCCAGGAAGTGGCAGCATTCCTTGTCCTATGCCTTGCAGCACTTCGTCTGGCCGGGCTGTATTTCTGCCCTGCTCATGCAGGGATGATGCTCTAGCAGTGGAGGCATGATGCCCAGAGCACCCTGGTTCCCCATGCCCTGGCCAGGATCTTTCTTCTTCTCCCCCAGAAATGAGGGCATTCCTCTTGGAGAGCCCCAGCCTGAGTGGGATGAGACTCTCAGGAGCTGGACCTAAATGAGAAGAGACACAAATTTAAGCAAGAAAAAAAATCTTCCCTTCTTCTACCCAGAAATTCAAGTAGACTCCTTGGCCAAAAGTGATGGTATCCAGCACCAAGTTGTGTCACGATACTTTTGTGCGTTATCAGCTTCTGGAAGACTCAAATAGTATTTCCCACAGCTACCCCAAGGAGAACACTTGCAGCAGGCCACTCTTGAGATGAGATACAGATGATGGATAGCAGCAATTATTTTTTTGAGAACAAATTTTTTCCTGTCTGTATCTAGTCAGAAAGCAGCTATCTAGTTCACAGCTATTTGTCTAAGAGGAGCTATAAATTCAACTAAAGTTTTCAGGGAACATACACTCTGAAGGGGGGTGGAATACTTCCCTGTAATCACATTGGTTCTGTCACACTGAAACTGAGCCAAATTACTCAGAAGTCTCCCTCAATTTCTCTGAGTGCTCCAGATAGATATGACACAGTTGGACCAAAGAACATTGTTAATGATGGAGTGTGTAGTATATGATTTCTCCCCAAAACTCAGAATCACCTTAGAAGAACATGCAGCACCAAGAAGCTCATCTCAAAAGCAGCCAGGCTTGGTTAGCCAGCCTGCCCCCACTGGGATGCCTTGTGCTCTTCCATGTAAGAAGGACTCTGGCTGTTTGCAAAGCAAAGGTCTGTTCTGAGGAAGTGTCTTGGTGGAGCAAGGGAGAGAGGGGGTGGTTAAATACACAGAGATATTTTGAGAGACTTAATTCATTCCTAGAGGGTGAATGGACTTCACCCAAGGTGTGTGACTGGGAAAAGGAGAATCACATCCCCCAGGACTGATCATTGTTTGGTTGCACGTTAGCAAACATCAGTTGTGTGATGTCCTGAGCACACTGTGGGCTGCCCTTGACACAGAGGGAGAGGCAGGACTGTCAGCCGTGCAGCACCACAGGCATACATGTGGTCAGAGCTACTCATCTTTTGCAAATGATTATTTTCATGATTTATTGGTGGTAAACTGAATTCACAGTGGTAAATATCAGATAGAGAGTGATGTAATTTAAAAAAATGGACATGGAATCCTCAGGAAGAATGGCAGAAAAGAAGGGAAAGTTTGCAAACCACACAGATTTTAGAGAACTTGTTCTGTTCTAAAGACATCCCAGTAGGACAGAAAAAGCTCTTTGCAGGAAAAACTTCATAGGCATCAGATATTTCATTATACTGCCGAGCTAGTCAATGAGATTTAGGAAGTATTCAGCTATCAATACCAAAGCCTATTTGATAACTAGCTCCAATGGTATTATTATAGTCTCAGGTGCAGCTAGCCAGGAGAAAAACAATCTGATAGCCATGAAAATTTATCAGCTGTTTCAGGACAGATTATCTGACCAAGAACAGTATGACTCTGAAGTTATCTCAGAGGAGACCTCCTGAGTTCTATAATATTCAAACTGACATATGAATGAGTAAAAAAGAACACAGGTAAGTAATAACTTATATTTCATTATAAGTATATTACTTATGTCTCTTACCTCTTCAACTATGTAATAAAAATATAAATAAATACAGAAGGAAAATTATCTCTAAATTTACCTTGCTGTAACTTTGCACTTTTTGCTAAGTGACAAAATTTTTAGCTTCTTGCCCAGAGCTTCATTTATACATCTGCTCCTGAGCACATTCACTCATACAAAAACTGTGATTGCCAGAGCAATCATGTTTACAGCCTGTGTACAAAATAATCCTCCATTTGTGATTTGCCTATGCACAGAGGTCTAAGCACTTCAATAAAGGCAGGATTTAACAGGCATCTCACTTCTCATCATGGAATTAATCGGGACAAATGATGGTAAGGCAGGCATTTAATGGGCAGATAACAGTCATGATTTTTGCACACATAAAGATGTAGCATCTGATGTCCCTGACCTGTACAGTGGGACAGAAGCCAAAGGTTTGTATAAACTGATTAGAGATGAGAATGGAATAAAACAAATAAATTATCTGTGAATTAAGGTGCCTTGTGAAGGAGAGTGGTCACATTGCTTTAAGGAAGTCTTGGCTCTATCACAGTGAGGAAGGTGCTACTCTGGGCACCTACATGTTTTCCATAGAGTTTCTGGTGTCACCAGTTCCCTGCTGCTCATGTGCCGTTAATTGACCAGAGGGATGCACAGCTTTGATCTCATGGATGCTTCCATTTTATTTAACTCTATTATAACTCTAATAACTGTATAACTCTAAATAAATGTCAGCATATTTACAATTCCTTTTTTTTGTGCTGATTGTCCACATGGCTATGCAAGGAACTAATATATCTAATCTTTCATCTCTAAGTGACGGGAATACTTGGCAGGATTCTTTGCATAAATCTGGAGGATGCACTAGGACAATATGTTAATTCCATTTTATGATTGCTGGCAAATGCAGGACAGCCATACACACATATTCATACCAGAACATACATTAATAAACTTAATGAGAATTTTAAGAATCTCAAATTACTCAAAACAAAACAACATATAGTGCTTTCTAATGATTTTCATGAATGATAATTGTTTTAGTGTCTCTGTCTCAGTTCAACTTCTCTAACTAAATAAAAACCCCTAGCTGGTACAATAAACTTCAGAATATAAAAGGTATATTCAATTTCAAACATATCTCCTGTTTACCAAAAGTTGACTTAATTATCTTCCAGGAAAAAATTGTTTAAATCTGCTTGGTTAGTTTATAAGAAGGTACTAAAGTAAGTCTACAAAATACAGATGCAACTTTGATTACAAACCAATATGACAAGATGAGTTTCATTATCAGTAACAGTGAACCTGAGCATTTTTGTTCTTACTGTGCTGAAGACTGTTATTTCCTGTAGTGTGTTTTTAATTCCTAAGGGGTATTTGATGGAGGGTGTGGGAACAAGCTGTTACAAAATCTGTGACTGGTCTAGCATCCACAGCTGAGAATGCCTGAGGACTGGGTATTCACAGCAGAACTACCTGTGTTTCATGTGAACACGTGTTTTTATCCTGTCTTAACTATTGGTGGTAAAGATCTGCAATCTGCTAGCAGAGACTTTTGCAGAATAATTTGCTGATAGTTAAGTTCAACTCTGAAGTGCTTGTGTAATAGAGTGATGTTTAACCATACAGCATGTGATCTGCAGAACAAAAGTTTTGGCTAAGAAAAAGATAAATAGGTGACTGCAGAGAAGTGCAATTATTCATAATTGCAGAATTATGAAAATTTTACAGGAGAGTGCATTAGCTTATGAACAATTAAAAAAAACTTCTCATGGAAGTGTAAGATTAGGCCTTAACTAGGTTAATCTACATGGCATTTGTTTGCTTCACTCCTTGGTACTCTAAATCATAGGGTTTGTAACAGGTCTATTAATCAAAGTGATGGAAGAATAAAATATTCCCACTTAGCCAGGAAGGCATCAAGTCAGTATCAAAATCACAACATTTTAATTTAAAGCTGTCTATCTGGACTTAGGAAATGTTTAGACTATGCAACCAAAAGTTAGAAACCAAACATTTGAACTAAGCTGATAAAAAGTGATCATTAATTGAGGCTGAAGTCAACAATCTGGCACTGAAGAAATTTCTAGGCTCCTGAGCCAAAAGTCTGAAGTAAGATTAAGTTTGTAATAATTCATCATCAATTCAGGATGAGATAAGGTCTTTGAAGGAAGCCAAACATGGGTAATACAGGGGACTACAGGCAGTCTGAACAATAAACATTAACTTTTCTTCTGAGAGGGAGGCTAATGGTTCAGCTAATTTAGGGCTGGTTCTTAGAACAGTATTAACAGTGATTTAGGGCTGAGGCTACTGACTATTATTGTTGTCAAAGATTTATATAGGCATGCCAGCTATCAAACCCAGCTGTTGGACCAGCTGTGATAGGCAGTGTACTTGCACATTTTAGTGCCAGCACTTGCTCCACTGACCTCAGTCTAAACCCCAGTGGTTTATTACCACAGGAGACACAAACAGCCTCAGTTACACAGTGATAAACACAAGCAGGATGCTCTAGTTCACAGCCACCCAGAAGCAAAGGGCTCAAACCCAGGCTATGAGCAAAGGCATGCTCTGTTGAGCACTGTGGATTTTCAAGGGACAACCTGTGGTGCTGGAGGTCTGCAAGGCCCACATAAATGGGTGGTAAAAGCAAAGTGGTTCTTTCTCTATGGCTGCTTTTGCCTTATGCAATGGTTCCCACTTTCTTTTATCCCCCTAGAGTCCTTCAAAAGCTCCTTGAAAAGGACAGTTGTGCATAGGATAGAAGATGTAGGAGGGGGGCTGAAGGAGGACAGTGAGGTATTTTCCCTTGGGTTTTTTTCACTAGCAAAAAGGAGCCCTTAAGAGAGAGCAAAATGTAGCAGGTGTGTTACTCTGTGTGTGGTACACTGGTACACCCTCCTTCTTCTCTCTTCCAGACTGTGGGGAGAACTCCTGGGCCTGAGCAGGTGCTTCTTGCAGCCTTGCTGGGGGATGAACAGAGCTGGAGAATGGGACCAAGACTGTCCTGTGCTCATTGCCGATCCTTGCAGCTCTTGTAATACCAAGGCTGCATTCAGAACAGTCAGGTGAAACCAGTCAGGTGAAACCATGCAAGCACTGGGCAGGAACAGCAGCTGGCACCGAGCAGAGGTGAGAGGCAGCTGGAGAGAGACAGGTACAGCTCAGGAGTGGGCAGGGAGAGACTGCTGGATGAAACATCCACTTTTGCCAGGGATCTGACACGGTGCTCTTGCAACACACTGCACAAACTGGGCTGCAGCGATGTCTGCAGCCTGGCATCCCCACTGGAGCTCTCCCATCGGGAATGGGAAGTGCATTCCTCCTGCCTTCTTGCATGGTTTCACCTGACTGTTCTGAATGCAGCTTTGGTGTTACAAACAACATCATTCAGGAAATAATTACTCACCACACTCTGTGCCATTTCTCATTCCTCACACAAGTCTGTATCACGATGTCTCTTTTGCAACACATGCTCTGCGCTAACAGAAACTGCTGCCAGGAGAGGAAAAGCCGTGACATTTTGGGTATGAATACCCTCTCTCATGTCTCCTGGCGATCAACTGCTCCTGCCATGTCCCTGGCCTGCTCTGTAGGTGGCAGTGTGCAGTTACTTTCTGTGGTATATTTACATACTAGCTGCTTTCTTGACATTTGCTGGAAAACTACTTCACTCAGTAAACACTGAAAATGATAACATCGAAGACTATATTTAAACACTGTAAATTTCATATCTGAAATAGGAGTATTTGTTAAGTGTTTGCTGTAAACTTTAGAGTATCATAAATCCAGTTGTTTTTATAGGTCAGATCCCAGAAGAAATCTAAGCAAAGAGACTGCAAAGTAGATAAGCAAAACAAAATTTCCTCAGGCTGTTGTAAATAAGAATAATAAGTAATACTTAGAAATAAAGTTATTAATTCACCAAACACATGACTACATTCAGTCTACATGAATACTTGAAGTCAAATTCAAAAGCTAAATATTTTAAGTCAACGTTACTAGTCTCCAAACTAACTAATGTGTTCACCAAAACATTTTATGAATCTCCTCATAGTTCTTTAAAGTTTTAATCTTTTTTAGTGTCCTACATGGCAGAGTATAGCCTGTTCATGTTTTCTTACATAATTTTTCCTTGAGTAACAATCAAGGAAAATTGCATTGATTCCTACGTGGTGGTAATGCTCTAAACTGCAAAGGGTGAAATGGGTTTGTGCAGACCCTGCTGTTTATGTCAGAGAATCATATAATCATAAAATGGGTTGGGTTGGAAAGGATTTTAAAGGTCATTTCATTCCAAACCCCCTGCCATAGGCAGGGACACTTTTCATTAGACCAGGTTGCTTAAAACCCTGTCCAACCTGGCCTTGAACTCTTCCAGGAATGGGGCATCCCCAGCTTCTCTTGGCAACCTGTTCCAGTGCCTCATCATCCTTACAGTAAAGAATCTCTTCCAAATAGCTAATCTACACCTCTCCTTGTTTATGTTAAAACTTTTGCCCCTTGTCCTGTCATTATTTGCTTGTGAAAAAGTCCCTCTCCAGCTTTCTGAAGGCCCCCTTTAGGTACTGGAAGATGCTGTAAGTAAGAAGATACTCTTCTCCAGGCTGAACAATCCCAGCTCTCTCAGCCTGTCCTCATGGAGCTCCATCCCTCCGATCATCTTTGTGGTTCTCCTCTTGACTTGTTCCAACAGGTCCATGTCTTTCCTATGCTGGGGGCCCAGAGCTGGACACAGCACTGCAGGTGGGGTCTCACAAGAGCAGAGCAGAGGGGCAGAATCACCTCCCCATCCCTGCTGGCCAAGCTGCTTTTGAGGCAGCCCAGGATGTTTTTGGCCTTTTAGGCTACAAGAACACATTACCATCACATATCCATCTTTTTCCAAATGTCACTGAAGTACAGCTGATGCCAGCCAGGAGGGTTTGAGCTGAATTTTGTTCCTAAAAGCTGGGCTTCAGGATTGGCACCTGATAACTAAAACTAAGCATGTAGGTGAGCATGAGATACAGCTTTGTTCCTTCCCAAAAGTTTTATCTCCCAAGTGGAAAATTGGTGTGGAGAGCAAGACAGGAAATGATAAAATGTGCATGGGGCTTTCTGGCTTGAGCAGAAGTCACTCCCAGGCTCATCCAGGAGCACCTAACAAGGCACTAGGTCCAATGTTGCTGTGCAAGTGCTTTGCTCTTCATTGCAGCAGAGATAAACAGAGTGGATATCAGATGGGATGGATATACATCCTAATAGTGGCTGCCTGTTAATAATTCTCCAGTTAAAATCTTCTCTGGTTCGTTAACCACTGCAAACCAACTCAATCCTTCTCAAGCTGAGTCCTGAGCAGCAGCAGGTTTGTGTTAGTGGCCCTGAGTTACCATCCACTCATATTTACTGCATTTGCTTACAAAGATGAAGTTGCAAGAGGTCCAGAGCCTTCAGGGAGCAGACAGTGCTTGAAAGCCACTACTCACTAAACAGCAGTGACAGGAGAATTGCTCCCAGACATTGTGCCAGGGGACACTGGGAGCCAGCCCATCTTTGCAGGCACCTTCAGCAGGGCAAGGGCTCATGCCTGGCACCAGTTTGTGTGAAGGAAGGTACCATGGGAAGCACACACAGGAGCCTGTCGTGTCATCTCTCCAGCTAAGGCAAGGGGGGTGAAGAGGTGGCTGACTGAAGAGGTTGCTCCATGTAGAACTGGAGCAGACACAAATGCAGACTCTGCCTGGCACCACTGTGTCATGGCTGTGGTGGTGGCAGCAGCCAGATCATAAGTCACCAGCTTGTGTGGCTGTCTCATGGGATCCTTCACCTTCATACAGAGAAGCCATGTTTGGAGACTCGTGACGAGACCTGAGTGAATCAGGTGAGTGGGTAACCATGCTGTTTTGGCTGGGGTACAGTTAATTTCTGCAGAGTAGCCAGTAAAGGGCTGTGTTTTGGATTTGGGCTGAGAACAGTGTGAGGGACTGGCTGCAAGGGGCTGAACTGCAGCTGGGGTTGAACCATCACAGCAACACAAAGGCAAGTGAAATGCTGTGCTTGCAAATGCAGGGTAATACCATTTAGAGAGGCACATTCAGACTTCTATTTAGACACTCAACAGGAATTTCAGTCCACAGTATTATTCCAGAGAAAAGGACAGCCCAATGAAGACATCTGCTTAATGTTCAGCTGCCATCAAAAAATTACCAGCAAAATATTTTCAAAAGTGTATCAGTGTGCCTGCTCTAAGCTTTGAGTTAAAACCAGTCCCCAGTTATTACTGATCCAAAGGTGAAAATGACTTTGCTAGATAAGACCTCTTTCTGGCACACAAATCTTGGCTGGATAAAATTCAGGACAGTGCACTTCAGCACAGGATCCCCAAATATTTCCCCTGAGCACATCCTGCTCAGCCAGACAGCCTGTGCCTAAGAGCCTGCTCACTGCATGGAGAGGTGGAGGTGGCACTGCTGCAGGGCTCCTTACCTGCCCTGAAGCAGCTCTGGATGGCCCCAGAGACGAGACTGGATGAGGTGAGTGGCAGGACCCATCTTACTCAGGATGTGGAAATGCAGCATATCAGGAGCAGCAAGCACTTGAGCACAGCAAGTCTGCAGCCACTAAAAACAGTGCCAAGGTGACCCAGTCCCTGACCTGCCCTAGGTGTGGGAGATGAGGTAGAGCTCTTCCTTAAATCCTGCCCACCTGCAGTCAGAAAAAAGAAAATGGGTCTCAGTCTTTAATCTCACCTAACCTGCCATTCACTGATTAGATTATCATAAATATAGAACTAATTTATATCACCAAATGCTGATTTCTTCAGACCTGAAATGTCTGAAATTCTTGGGAAGTCTGCTGTTTGTAGGAAGTGTTAAGAGGCCATTCCGCAGACAGGATAAATTCAATGGATGGAAAGCCCCACAATAATCTGTTATAAACATGCAATGATATCAACACAAACCTGGATGGGTGGTCTTCAGCTGGGTGAAATGTAGCCTGAGCAAGATGGTGTCGAGGATCTGGTGCAGAGGAAAAGAGCGATATGCTCCCATGGCCAAAGATGCAGAATCTCGCTCTGTTTTTAGCATTGGAGAGCTGATTTTTAAGATCCAATATAAATTTTTAGCAGCAGTAATATAAGAATATTTAATAAAATTATCTCTTTGGTTGCTGGTTCAAGTTAAAGGGACCAGCTTAGTTTACCAGGTTTAGTGATTCAAAGGAATTACTCTTTTAAATCCAGAGGCTCCATTGCCTGTGAGTTACTTGTGTGCAACTTTCATATGCAATAAGCAAACAACTAGTGCTAGATATTAATATTTCCTACAAAACAAGCTCTTCCTTAGTTCTTTAAGGGATGTATCCCACTTAAGGCTAAAGGTGCTCCTAATAAGTTCATTTGGAGATTTCTTTGTGCATTTTTTGTCAGTTATTCTCATGCTTTAATTTCATAATAACAAAAAAAGGAAAATGCATATTTTTAAACTTAGGCATATATTTATTAGGCACTCAGTTAAGGATTGAAACAGTGCCCTCATATGCAGCACTATTTATTTTGAAGAAAAAAGCATCGGTGTGTATTAATTTATTCTCTTTGAATGTTTCTTGTTTTTTCCTGGTGTGAGTGAAAAAAATGTAAAAAACAACCCAGTTGTCTTCATTCCCTGGTAAACACATTTTCTTTCTACACTTTTCTACACTCAAATGTCATGTTCTTTCACATCCCTTCAACTTTTTTTGGTCATTAATTCTGTTTCAAGGAAAAAGAAATGCACACTCTGCTATAGAGCAAAGCAGATCCGATGCTATCTTTCTCCTCTGACCTTTCTGTTGCAATATTCATTAATATGACTTTTGGGGGATTAGGGAATTGCCTGGTAATGGGATACTGAGCCTTCCACCTCTAGCTGGGAAGCTTGGTACTGTTTAAAAATGGCTGCAGCAGTTAAGATGATTAGGAAGTATGGTTATTTACTTGCAATAATTCATTTCTTCTCAGCAAGTTACAGAGAAGGAGCTCTGCCAAATCACAATCGAGCAACAGTTTTCAGGTGAAACAGTGGTCAAAATGTGGCCATTTTTCTATCTTTTTTTTGCTGTCAAAACATTTCCCCATGTCCAGTGCTTTGAAAACAGCTGTTAGAAATACAAAAAGCCAGTAATTTTTATACTTTATTTTTTACTTTTTATTTTGGCTTTATTATCTTGCTCTGCTAGTGGTTGGTGTAACTACACACTGAACTGTTTTTTAGAATCAAGAATTGTTGCTTGGAGAATTTGTTTTTGAATTCCAAAGCACAGGAACTTCTGGTTTAAAAGTAAAATTAAACATTTCTTCAGAAAGCCTTGCTTGGTTGCCATAAGACAGGAGTGAAGAAAGGATAATTGCACATCATGTAAGATAAGAAATTCCTATCTATTCTAGACATCTGTCCCTGCTTTGCTACTTCTTGCAGCTCTGTGCCCTCCTGGATGAGGAGATGGAGAGCATGCTGTGGTTGTAGAGAGGGGATACATTCAGCACATGTGAGTTACTGAATGCAACCACAACCAAATCATCTTTCAGGATGTGGTGTCTGTGGAGCTCAAAAGAATGGCAAGAGTGATCTTCTAAAGAGTAGCTGGGGATGGCTGGGATAAGATGTTCCTCAAATAGGGATGGCTGCATTGCTGGCTTAAAAATATCTTCCCCTTTTGCTGTCTTAGGAGGAGAATGATGACTCCTGAGGTTTGATCCTAACTCCTCTACCCAGCAGGGCTACAGACTCCAGATAAGGAGCCATTATGGTGACATGTGTGCACATGGATCAAGATACCAGTAATCAAACCTTCTGCTTCTTGAGTGAGCCCAAGGCACTTATGATTAATCTCACTTACTTTGACAGTCATGAGGCTGAGATAACCTGACTTCTAAGTTTTTCTCCACAGACTGTAACCAGCTTTCTCAATGGTTACCTGTGGGAAAGAGTAAGTGGTGCTGCCTTTAACAGCTGGCTTATGTAACCTTACCCCTCAAATATTTCTGAGAGACTTCAGAAAACATGGTGATATTCCTGACTGGGGTGGAAAACCATGCAGTGCTGGTCAAATCCCAGGAATAAATCATAAAAAGTTGGCTGTCAGAGCTGTAGCCTCCAACCCAGACCAGAAAAGTACAAAAGCCTACTGGAAAACAAGCAAGGGAAGAGAAAGAAGAAAACCACATTTCCCCTTGATTCAGTCAACCAAAGTGCACTTTATGGGCTTCGTGGGCCTGTTTTAATTTGCTGATGTAGGCAATGGGATGAGGCTCTGCAGCCAGAGGAGGAGCAGAGACCCAGCTGAAGCCTCCCTGGGCCATGGGGCAGATTCTGGGGCGTCTCGCAGCTCTCCTGCCAGCCCTTCCTGGCTGGGACACGTGTGTGGCCTGGCAGGTGACAGGGATGCTTGTGGCCGGGCAGTGGCTCCCCCAGCAAGAGAGCTGCAGGAGGGGCATTCTCACAAGCAGCCAAGACTAAGGATATCACCTGGGAGATCAGCATACAGAATTTTATTCAACACAGTCTTTATATGCACAATGAAGCAAATCACGTAGCTCAAGGGCTTGCAATTTAGGTGGCAAAATCTTTTGGTTTTATTTCTAAGGGGAACTGTGCTTGCACCAGGCTGGTTTTAGAAGCTGGTACCTCAATATGGCCTTTTTTACTCTTTGAAATCCAAGACAAAATTTAATGAAGAGCTGGGGTGAAGTGACCGATCCTGCAAGATTTGACTATCAGAAAAGATATGAGCTGAGCCTATCTGTCATTGCCCTAGTCAAGACAGAGCTCTGACATTATTTAGGAATGTTTGGGAGATTTTGTCTCTGCTTGGACTCTAGTAGCTAATCCAAAGTTCTGTGACTTTACCTTGCATTGGTAGTAACTGCCTGAAGTGATATTAGGATTTACACTCATGCTAGAACTTCATGGGTCACTGGCTTGCTTTATAGTCTGAAAGGATGCAAAAGTACAGTAGTGAAATCAGGGGAAAAAAACTTAGAAAAAAAGCCCAAATCCAGAAAATGGAATGTAGCAAAATAATTATTAGGAAATATGAATATGTTTAAGAAGATTTTATTATCTGTTTTTAAAACTGATCTATTTGGCAGTAGTGAGGTAATTACTGTGTGCAGGGAGTGAATGATTTCAGAAGTCATTTAAGAACAATTGTTTGATCTTGCACAGAAGCAGATGAGGAGTGCTATAATGTGTTCTCCCTGTAGGTTTGCTGTGGAGACAGTAAAAAAAGCCTGGTAGATAATAACACCTTAAAATACAATTAAGTATCTTTTCTCCCTACTGTATGACTGATCTCACCTTCATTAGTTTTCATACTAAGATTTATAAACAACAACAATCAGAACTACATGAGTTTTTGTTTTTAAAAACAATGTTTCTCATTCAAAACGAATGTGATGTAATTAAGTTTGTGACACATCACCTGGAAGCTGGAAGGTTTTGGCTGGGAATAAATAATAAGCAAAGTCAGCATTGGTACTTTTCAGGAACATCACCCAACAAAAACCAGTCTAAAAGTGAGCTACTCTGAGCCATCCAATGTCCTCAAACTGCAGATGTAGGATGCTCAGCAACAGTCAACATGACAGTTTTTCCCTGTATTCTTAATTATGTGTGGATTTAGTTTAAAGCAAATGGCAAAAATCAATGCAAATGAATCTTCTAGCATGTCAAACTGTACCTTTATAGAAAAGGGAGCAGAACAAAGATTTTTACTGTCTCAGTCAGAACAATCCAGTTCACCTCCACCACAGTCACATCACATTCTGCAGGCTATATCAATATTTCAGAGAAAGGAAAAAGACCAAAGTAGCAATTTAAGACCTCAGCACTTTATAGGAAAACTCATGTATCTTCAAAGCTTTCCAGGTTGGCAATGTTTGCAGGATCAGTCCTGAAATCTGCTGCTGACTTACTTGGCAAAAGGGAGATAAATCCACTTGTGTGATTGAAATGCCATTTGGCCACACAAAATCAACCACACACACTTGCAAACCCGTACTTATGAAACTCTTAAAAGAATTTTCCTCCAGGACGGAGAAATTTGGGATTCAAATAAAGAGAAGGATAATTTTGCCCATTTGCAGGAGACCCTGTACAGGTGCCATCACCAGAGGGGAGCAGAGAATAGTCGCTGCCTAGAGGAACACAAACATTTTTATTAACAATCCAAGCACCAGATATGGCACAAACAAGGCCCAGGTCAAAGTGTTCCCAATGTCTGTGAGCTGGGAGCCTCCTCAGTGCCCCACCCAGAACTCTCACTGCAGTTCCTATGGTAGTTTAGGATCTGAAATATCTCTGTATCTCAGAAGGCTTTTTTCAGACCACTAATTTTTTTTAAGTTTTTTGGAAGCCGATGAATTAATTAACAAAATCATCATATGAGCTGTAAGATATTTACTCACTGACTCCTACTAAATGAGGCTTTCCTGCAAACTTGAGAGGGTGGCTCTGTTGTCCCTCTTTCCTCTGCACCTGAGACAGCCAAATGCACCATGAAGACCTTACTGAGTTCCTGCTCCAAGCCTCATCCTGGTCAACACAGAGATTCCTTTTGACCTTCCTGGAAGTTGGATTAGGCCTTTAAAAGTCATACATTTTAAAACATTCCATGAAGGTTATGTTTGCTTTAAAACCACGGTGAAGTAAAAGCAAAACTGTATTAATATTTAACATTGGCTTATAAAAACTAGGAACTTGTAGTCAGGACAGCTGGTAAAAGTTTAATCCACATCATCGTTTCAAAATGAAAATGCAGAGGAGGACAAAATAGCACATTTTCACTTTCTATATGTTCTATAGAATGTATATATTTTTCTTTTGTATCCAGTTTTGTTATTTCTATAGCCATATCTGCTAAATAGCCATGAAAAATATTTTTCATTTATGCAATTTTTTATTTTTGCTTTTCTGATTTGGTGGTACTGATTATACATGCAGAAATCAAAACAGGAAAAAAGAGTCCGAGAGGAAAAAAAATAGAATAGATTAGTTAAAAGGAAAAAACCCCATAAATATAGTGTTTGTGGACTGTATTTAGGAGTTGGCCAGAAGTCCAATGTCTTGATAGATGGTTCTGAGTGCACAGTTTTATTGCTGGTACACAGCACACTTTGTTTCTTTTGTTTGACTAAACTTGCCAACTTTGGAAATTAGTGACATGGGCATTCAAAATGTTGGACAAGTGGTCAGGCTCTGATATACATATTCATACCCCAGCAGTAAATGATGTCAGGAAGTTTCAGATGCAGGAAAAATGCATTCTTTCGTTCAGCACAGTTTTAATATAAGTTTCATAAGTACTTTCACCGTTCGAGCTAGAGTGCCTCTTTGATAGCACACAGGGGAGACATCATTTACAGAAATGTTTCTTTGCTTGAACCAGAAGTCCAAATCTGCTCAGTTCATTAAAAATGTTTTTTTCCTCTAGAATAAATGAATAAGCAGTTCCTTTTGTGGTTTTTGCTTGGTGATTTGCTATTATTCTTCTAGCAGAAAAAGGATTGGATTCTTATATGAACAGATGTGTTCCTCCTCCCTAGCCCCACACCCATTCTCTCTCTTGGAAAACAGAGGTGACGGGCCTGGTGTTTGACTAAGAGGGGCTATAAATCTTCTGGGGATATGCTGTTATATCTTTGCACATAAAAAGTATTGAGGAGAGGAAACAGGTTAAAAAGCAAAAAGTCTTTGTAATAAATCATACGCTGTACTTGCTTTTTAACCCTTAGAAGCACAGGGCTGCTTGAATAAATTGCCAGCGCAGAGACCCTTCTGCTTGTGGCGGCCGGCAGTGAGGGCCGCGACGGGGTGTGTGGGACGGGAGCTGCCCGCGCTCCGCTCCGCGCGTTTGTGGCTGCGGCCGGGCACAGCCAGCCCAGAGGAACAGGCCCCCGGAAAGCAAACGCTGATCTGGCCGCAGCCTCCCTCCCTCCCTGCTCCGCGCCGAGCCCGTCCGACCGACAGGTACCGAGCGGGACCGGCCGTGCCGCAGAGGCCGGCCCAGAGAGCGGCAGGGCGATGCTGGGGGGCGCGGGGGGCGGCGGGGGAGAGCCGTGACTGTGAGTGCGTGAGTGTGTGTTTGTGAGAGTGTGAGTGTGAGTGTGAGAGTGTGTATGTGTGTGTGAGAGTGAGAGTGTGTGTGTGTGTGTGTGTGTGTGAGGGTTGTGTGAGGGTACGTGCGGGTGTGTACGCGGGGGTGTGTGGGGGTGTCTGAGGGTGGGTGTGTGAGTGCGAGGGTTGTGTGAGGGTGTGTGTGTGTGAGTGTGCGTGTGTGTGTGAGGGTATGGGGGAGTGTGTAAGCGGGGGTGTGTGAGGGTGGGTATGTGAGTGCGAGGGTTGTGTGAGGGGGTGTGTGTGTGTGTGTGTGTGAGAGTAGGTGTGTGTGTGTGTGTGTGTGTGTGCATGTGTGAGGGCATGTGGGGGTGTATAAGCGGGGGTGTGTGAGGGTGTCTGAGGGTGGGTGTGTGAGTGCGAGGGTTGTGTGAGGGTGCGTGAGGGTGTGTGTGTTGTGGGAGCTGCCTCCCAGCCCCCGGACGCGGCGCAGGAGGCCCCGCACGGCACCCGGGGCCGCCCCCTGCGCGCCCCGTCGGGCGGTGGCGGGGAGATGGCGGGGCGGCGGCGGGCGCTGCCGCGGCTGCTGCTGCGCTGCCTCCTGCTGGGGCTGCTGGGCGGCGGCGGCGGGGGCCAGCCCGGCGGCGGCGAGTACTGCCACGGCTGGGTGGACGGGCAGGGGGGCTACCACGAGGGCTTCCAGTGCCCCGAGGGCTTCGACACGGCGGCCGCCACCATCTGCTGCGGCTCCTGCGCCCTGCGCTACTGCTGCGCCGCCGCCGAGGCTCGCCTGGAGCAGGGCGGCTGCACCAACGACCGGGAGCCCTCGGAGCCGGGAGTCACCGCCCGTGAGTGCCCGGCCGCGGGTCCCAGGGCGGGCGGGAGACGGTCCCGCGGAGCATCCCCCGGGCCGCTGCGGGGTGGGCTGGCGGCGGGGCGGCTCCAGGTGCGCTCAGGTGCGGCTGCGGGGCGGCCCCACGCCGGGACGGACCGGGGGCGCGGGGGGCGCAGCTCCGCGCTCCCGAGGGCACCGGCAGGAGGATCCCTCCTGACCGCATAGTGCACTTGTATTTCAAGTTCACATCGGCAAATTCTGTTGTGGCTGTCTAACTTTATTGCTGCCGGAGGTGTGAGTGCGCCCCGGTGCTCTGCACGCACAGCCCACCGTGCTGGTGGCCGTCAGTTTCCCAAACAAAAGAAATCCGGCAGCGCATACGGAGACTGGTTTCCCAAGTCACACGCTCTGCGCTTATCTTCCACCTTAGGAAAGGAAGCGATTTAATAGCATCTGCAGCATTTGAGCTTCACCTGCAGATTCAAGCTGTTACACTGCACACTCCCGGCGATTTGGTGGATGAGGGAGGGGGAGAGGCGTGAGATTCTTGAGCTATACCTAACCAGAACCAATGAAGGGGACACGATGTAGACAGCTTCTACCTTTGGTAACTATTAAAACTGTAATAGAAATAAATTTTTACTGGAACCTGCAGGGTTTAAACTCTGATTTTGTTTCAATGCTAATGGTGCTCTGTTTTCTAAGCAGATTGGTATGTTATTGGGACTGAAATAATGTGGGGCTTCATAAATACTGTGGAGTTTATTTCTACACAGAAAACCTGTTACTTATGTGGGCTAATTTGCATGGCTTTTCTTCTTCTTTCTTCTCCCAGAACCAATCTACGTTCCATTCCTCATTGTTGGATCAATATTTATTGCCTTCATTATCGTGGGTTCGCTGGTAGCAGTTTATTGTTGCACATGTTTAAGACCTAAACAGCCGTCACAGCCAATCCGATTTTCCCTGCGGAGCTATCAGACCGAGACTCTTCCCATGATCTTGGCCTCCACGAGCTTCAGGACCCCATCCCGGCAGTCCAGCACCGCCACCAGTTCCAGTTCCACCAGCAGCTCTGTCCGCAGGTTCTCCTTCCCCCGGGCAGAGCCAGGCTGCCTTGTGCCGTCCTCACCTCCGCCCTACACGTCTGGCTGCTTCCAGACAGCCCACACAGTCCACCTGACCCAGCCATCAGGATTTCTGGTGTCTCCGCCGTACTTTGGGTATCCTCTCCAGCCAGAGCCTGCCCTGGTTGGGAAGAGCTGCTCTGATTTTACTCAGAGCTGAAGGAACTCGTGAAGAAGTAATGTAACCTTTGCAACCACAGGGGCTGCTGCTGTTGGGTGTCACACTGATGTGCTCTGTGGCTGCAGAAGTCAGAACTGTTCCTGGGGTGAGTTGCCCTTGAAAAGTGAGGGGTCTCACTTGAGATTGCATTTCCCAAACTTGGATCACACTTACAAAGGAACTGTAAAACACTCCAAACAGTTGCTCTAAAACAGGACTGCTCTGCCTAATTTGTGCAGAATGTGTTCAGAGACAAGTAAAAGAACCATGTTGGGATGAAGGTACTCAGTGTTACAAATGACATTTTACCCTAATGCAGTTAACTTAGTTAACAAACAGTGGCTGCTTTCCACTGATAATAATCAGACTAGTTCTATAAAGCAGCAATAAGCCTGAGAAGTAAGACAGGAGTAATACTTACTAATGAGGATCCTTGAAAACATCTGTTTACCACTTCCATGAGCAATGAAAGTAAGAGGAAGAATTTTTATTAGATATTAAAATGCAGAGGTTTTTTTAAAAATACACATAATCTACCTGAACTTACACTGCATATTTGTATTAGTAAATTTTAACGATGGTAGATAAAACTAGCAGTAATTAGGCTAGTTGAAGATCAGACAGTCTCACATAGCCAAATTATCTATGAGGAAAGCAGAATGTATTCAGCAATATCACCAATAACTTCTCCACATAAAACTCTAAAAATAGCGGTCCACTAAAGCATTCTTCAGAAGGAAGTATTTATTGTCAGCTTTTTGCTCAGCAAGTGTAAGTTGGACAAACTGATCATGAAGTTCTGTTTGTAAAATTAGCCATGTATAAAATGTAAAGACAAGTTTGTAATTTAAAATGTATTTACACCATTGACATCACTAATTATTTAGTAGTAACACGCAAAAAAAAAACCAACCCAATAAACTGTGTGGTTGAAATGCTGTGTCATCAGTATGACTCTGTACAGGTAGGGTTTGTTGAATTTGGTTGGTGTAACTCTTTTTGTACTTTTTTCCTGTTAAAATAGTTTATTCTGCTTTTTAAAATGATTTACAACTTTAACTGCACCTGTTGTGCAGATTTAATATAATACAAAATTCTGACCATATAGCAAACTACTAGATTCGTTTGTATTTTTTACATGCAGCTGGAGTGAAAAAGTGTTGAAAACGACACTGATTAGTTGGGTATTTTGGATTAAACATCCTGCTCTAGGAATAAATTCTGTTTGCCCTTCTACATTCCTTCACCTAAGTAAACCAACAAACCAAATGGAAGAAGAAAAAAAAGCATCTAAACCAAATACATGCAGTAAGCAAATGGAAAATACACAAGTAAAAAATGCAGTCATTAAAGGGCTTCTCTGTATACTTGTTTTTTGCGAAAAACTGAAGTCATTTTGTGGGTCAGAATCTACAATATCAGAGGCTGAGCTTTCCTATTTTATCAGCCTCAAACTCCCTGTGTGCAGGATGTGTTGAAGTACATTATAGCTGACCTATTTAACAAGTAGTTTAGAAAAGCTTCATTGGTTCTTTCTCAAGAGTTGAATACTTTTTTTCATAGCAAATATCTAGTGATCAGTAGTTATGACAAAAATTTTTCAAAATAACTATTTTAATAAGTTTTTAGCTGCACAATTATCATTATAATCCAGCAAACATTACTGCTAGAAATGCAAAAAGACAAGTTCTATACAATGACGTTTTAAGTAATAGGTTCTAGCTTGAATGCTGTAATCATTAATTACAACCCAAATCGTGATACACAGATGTGTATATGTTTTGCAAGACACTAAAAATTAGATTTTAAGTATTCAGGAAATGAATCAAAAGTTAAATTCTGGCCTGTAATTTTATTGTAGGAACAATCTTCAAGAAAGAAAAAAATTTGCTTGCCTTTGGTAAGATTGCACAGGACTCTTCACTGCATATTTTGAATGGCTATGGATGGGACTGTTTGTCAAGTAACTTTTTTGAAAAATCATTGAATATTTTAAGATGTAGCAGCTGTCTTGTTCAGAAGCATACTGTGAGATGTACTGATTACTCCTGTAGACAGCAGAAACAGCAAACCAACTCAACTGTATTTTTTTACAAATTATAGGTAATCTCCAATTAGAAGAAATCTTTATCTAGTAAACCAAGGCAACACAGACCCATTCTGGAAGCAGAAACTTGATCACTTTTAACTAAGAAGGGGCAATTTATGTACCTTTAAAGAGCAATTAGTCATCAGAGCCACTGACACAGGTGGTGAGTGGCTGAAATTGATGTTTTCATGAAAGAAAGACTGTACACAGCAAAGCTGAGAGTTTGGCTCAGTCACTGCCCATTACCATTTGGGGCTGTACAGGCCAGGCTGCTTCAGTGTGATGGTCTCAGAGGGCTCTGCAGTCAGTTATTAATGTTTTAACACGGGGACAGATTTTTGCTACACTTGCATGTGGCCTTAAATGTTAATGACAATTCAACCTAAAGAGAGCTGTGCTGTTTGCCATGTAGCAAGAAACTCAGCCTAGCAGGGAAGACCCATCTGAGCCTCTTCCTTTCTTCCCCTGATGCTGCATAACGGGTTTGTCCTCATAGAATGGTTGAAGAACTTGACACACAGGAATAATTTCATTGAACCAGACTTAGATAAGTCTGTAAGTTTACAGAGTGCTAAGTACTTCACAGATCAGTAGCCAGACTGCAACAAATCCTGCAGATGTAGCTCTTAGGGTGGGAAAGATCAATTGTAGTGAAAATAGCTGTGCTGTGCTACCTGTAAAATAGTTGAGGTGGGGATTATGCACCATCTGCAAACAGACAGACAAAGAAGAAAATAAAAATTAAAAAAAAAAATCTATTCTTGTTCATGTAGTTACAGTAGCAGTGACTCACATAGCTGAAGGGAGAGGAAAGGAGGTGGCCAGAATAAAGCCCATGGACAGAAACAATGCTGCCTGTGCCAGTAGTTTCCAACCCAGATGGATTTGGTGTGCTGGCGAGAATGCTGAATTTCCTCCCTAATGGAAAAAGCCTTTTGGCATTAGATACTCCTATGATTTATAGGAACAGGAAATTTTTATAAAACTTGCAGACAGAACAGAAATGACATTGTGATAGCACTTTAATGACTAATGAAATGGTTTGAAGGGCTGGATGTATGCTTGAACTGAAGGCAATTGCTTACTATCAGAAGTAACATTTACAGGCAGTACTTGCTTTACTGCCATGTTAACAAAGTAGATTTAACTATTTCTTTTGGAATTCTGAATTTAGTTCATACTCCTTTTTACTAGCACTACAACAATCTAAAATCAAAATGAAAGAATATTCACACTCATTAAATTGATTACTGTCATTCACACACGATGCCACAAATGCTTTGATTGCCATTAACTGGTAATGACTTAGATGAAACCCAAGCCTTCTGTGGATAATGAGCAACAATGGCATGCCATTTGTTTTGTTTCCACAATTTGGGATTCTGAAGTGTGTATCTCCAAAATGCATCAAGACTTTCCAGTGCTAGGAAAAACATTACAAGTATTTGCAAGAATGTCTGAAGGATTCTGTTTGAAACTAGGTAAGCAGTACAGTATGAGGCTATGTAAACTCATGGATTATTTGTAACACTAATCCCACTGGAATAAAAAAACCTGACAATTTAAAAGTATTTTGTCATTACTGCTCAGGTGCAGCTTGACATAAGGATATTAAGGAACATTAAGGAGCATTAAGGAGTTGAAGTTGGTTTTCAGTGCTGTTTTGCTGCCTATTGCAATGTTCTGTCTGAACTTGAACTCCTCTGAACAATGAGTCTGCTTTTGAGGGAGCCACTCATAGCACATAAAGTTTTTGACTCACAGTGACACCAAGGCTATAATTCCATGGTATCCTCTTTTCATTAGCAGAGGCAGAAAAGGAAATGCCTTTCTGTTCTTTTATTCTTTCCATCTATGGCTTGTGCAAAAATTCAGGAGGCTGTAGTGTGAACCAGGTTAGTGAAATTATTTTAGCTTAAAAATAATGTTTGCTGTAAGAAAGAAGGGAAAGGATTTGAGAGGAAGCCTGGATTATTATAAACTGGATTACAAAATGAATAATTTCAATGGCCTCATGACTGCCAGTATAAGAGAGATGTAAAATATTATCAGGTGGAATATCCTTAAACCAGCTCTGCTACTAGAGACTGGATCTTGTGAAACTAGCACTATCTAAGATGCATGTATTATCAAACCTGCTTGGACAGAATACAAAATAAATTAATTGTCTAGTGTACATATAAAAATCAGTCACCCAGCTACTACCAAAACTCAGTTAAGGTAGTAAAATATTGATTTTTTTCAGTGGTGGGCTCTGTTAGAGGGAAGAAATAGCAGCTGCTATCAAAGCCAAAGGATACAGTATTTACCACTGTTGTCTGAAAAGGGAGGTGACGTTTCCTTATTCCTACTCTTACCATTCTTGTACTACATACTTCTCTTTCAGAATAGGGTATCACCACCAGAGTATGTTAAGGCTTGGCTGGAAGTCACTAAATTGCAGACTCCTGTGCTCCTTAAATTTTTTAAACTTTTCTAGACTTCACATGAGAACTGAAAAGACATCTCCAAAAAGGTGTTGAAAAAAAAAACCCCAACCCCAACAAACCTTAAACCAATTTAATACTTTTTCAGTATACCTTAAAAAATGCAAGAACTTGATAATATTTGTGAAATAATATTTCTGGTATGTCTCATTTTAAAGTATTCAAACCCTAGAATGATGAGATATGTTTTCCTCTGAAAGTAATCCCTAACATTTCCAACCAATAAAGTCAACAAAGCTTCTTAATTTAATGGCAAAGTTTATTCATTTTTTAACAATTAAATGACAAAACATTTAAAATTTGCAGTTCAAAACATGCACATTCACCAAATGCCAAATGACATTTAACACTGCATAGAACTGAATGTGTTACTAAAAGAACTATTTAAAAAACACAGTGCATTTAACATCCAGTTAAAACTAAACCTGAGAAACTACCATAAACACCAAGTCAAAAAATCTTCATTCATGCAGCTTCATAATTTCCACAAAGTTTCAGCAGTAATGGCTTAGTGGAGCTGTAAAACCTTACTTCATCTTGAATGCAAATTTTGCTGTTTCAGACTGACCGCTTTCTGCAGCGGTTAATACATATCAAACACTGAAAATTGTTATGAAAAATTATGTTGAAGTAGAAAAACAATATTAACGCATTTATGGCTTCTATGCTACATTAAAAAAACACCATAAAATATGACTTTAAAAAAACCCCAACAAAACAAACTTGTTCTGGTCACAGCTTTGCAATTACAAATCACACTCTACATGGAAATACTTTTATTTCAGTATCAACCCTCAAAAGTGCCCAACTTTGCACATCATTGCTCAGATGAGTAGTCCTTATACTCACAAGCAGTCCGGTTGAACCCTATAACAGTAGTGGTTTGCATAAGCAGGAACCAGGTTTGGAATGCTAAAATATTCCTTTGTTTAATAAAGATCTCTTGGTTAACAGCGAGGAAACTGGGGGAGCGAGGGCAGAGAGGGGGAAGGAGAAACTCATTTATGGAGTTTTGTAACCTGTGAAAACAGCCAGTACCAAGGAAGCTGAACTGACAAACTCATTTGCTTACACAGCACTAGCTTCTCAATATATTATGAGCAGACTTTTAACGAAGGCATTAAAAAACAGGGATCAACAACCACCATGCATCGCCTCAGAACACTTAGAAATAGTGCCTCATGCAGACAGAATGATAAATTTATCAGAACTACAACTGCTTTTACACAATACACAAGAAAAAAAGGGAAAAACTTTTCTCCTTAAATTTAACACATATTCCAAATTACTCATCATTCAAGATGGGTTCAAATGTCATGATACACATCTTAAGACACTTAATGCTCATCTTTGTAACAAGGTGAATTTTATGGATGCATGTGGACATATAAGAATCTTCAGCTATCTCTTAGCGTTTCAAAATATTTTATTTATCATTTTATACAAATAGAATGATGACTAAGTATAAATCTGTTGAAACTGCTTTGCAAAAATATGTGTAAAATTAGGAAATGGCAAGAAAAAATTCCAGATACAAATTGTCAATAGGTTTGTTAAAATTTTTTTCCAGTTACTCTTTTGAATAATTTCTATATATATGTATGTATATATTTAAAAATAATCAAGCAAAAGTATTTATATAAGATACCCGATTTTTTAGTGGCACAGGTTCATCTTTTAGATGGAAATTTTTAATACTAACTTGCAGTGCCCACGAAAGAGATGGGAAAGTCCACGTGAACTCTCTATTTAATACACTTCTGAATTTTGGAACAGTAAGAACAGAGGCATTATTACGAGCATTTCCGCCTCAACTGTTCTTTTTTCCTTTAAACAAACATCAGCAGAATCCCCTTATTTTAACAAAGGTATGACATACTAACAGGATGGAACTAGATTATATCACTGTGTACTTAAAGTGAAAATAAAGTGCATATTGTGTACTTGGCCTGATTTAAAAATGGGTACACACAGATAAGATAATCTTGTATTTTAAAATAGAATTGTATGAGCAATAAAACCTACTGTTTTTGCCAGATTGGTCTTTTTTGCTATTTTTAAGAAGTGGTATCTTTCAACCACTAATTATCAGAAAAAGTACAAGATGGGAAAAATACATCAGAAGTAGTAAAAAACTGCACTTTGTTAAATACTCCTTCAAATTCTGAAAAAATGTAAGCATGAAATGCTGTGATAAGATTATCTTAAAAACCTTTAAATCAGTCTGCATTTAGGATCTTAGAGTTGTTTCAGTCATTTTCTTCCTTTTTAAGGTAGTTAATTTGGGATCTACTGTGTGTTCTTTTCTTCAAACTGTATTACAATGGTAAAACAATTTTATTTCATAAGAAGAATAAGAGATCATGTAAATATCTCACTGCATGTATTTCACAGTCTATTCTAATCCGTATTTGCATAATTAGCAATTCAACCAATTAGAACAGAAAAAAAATTGCCCATTAAGAGACTATGTATAGATTAATTTTATATGAATTAACTACACAGAAAGTTTAAAAAGGAGCAACAGTGTCATGGTTAATTTCAGAAATGTTTTGAAGGTGGTCATTGTCCCTGGGATGACAGCAAATAGGGATCCCTGTTTTAGGAAAGGGGCATGCCCCCAAATTTTTTCTTGCCTTAGGTCAAGTGATTTGGCCCTCCCATATTGATCCATCTATTTATCTATGCCTGCAAAGGCTTTTCTGAAGGCAGTTCTTGTCTGCATGACTGACTGGCAGTACTGTTTCTAGCTCCCTTTCTCCTTGTGCCTGCTGTTTAGAGATCACTCCGGGCTAGGGAGAGGAAGACACTGCATAGCAGGCACAAGAAATGCAGACTGTCTTACCACTGATACACCTTCCTAAAGATGTACTTTCATATAGTGCCTTCTGTTGGGCTTTCTCTGTGTATTTTTAAGTTTCTCTCAGAATGGAGGATAAGAAACTTGGATAGTGAGATTAATTACAAGTTAAGCATTTAGCTAGATGAAAAGCAAGGAGATAAAGTCACCTTTCATAATGACAAATGAAGGAGGGCAGAGAAAAGATGGGACTGGATGACTTGGAGAGTTATGATTTGGAGAGCAAAGAGTAAAATACTTAATTTAACAGATCACTGGGGATATTGTTGTTCTGCTTTTCCATCTGGTTGATCTCCATTGAAAGGAAAAAAGAGATAATTCCTATGCAATTCACAAAAATTTACTTAACAGCATAACCAACTGCTACTATAGAAAATTGTATTTTTAATGCAATTGTGGTGGCCTTTAAACCCAGAATTAATGGACTAAAGAGAGGCAAGAATTAGCTAAATTTTAAAGTTCAAGTAGCCTTTCTTAGTTTGAAACCTGACGGTTGTTGGATGGTAAGTTGAGAAATACCAAGTATAACCAGTTAAAGCATGTATCACAATGTTCTCATTTAATACTGCCCTCTTTTTTTTCCCCTCATACCAGGTGTGTATCTTTTCCTGCAGTCACTTCCTCTCCATTTTAATTAAAGGTGAGAGTATATAAGTATTCTGCATGACCAATAAGTTGTAAAGAGACTGCTGCAATGTATTTCACACCTTTATAGGAAGTGACTTTAGTGCAAATAAACCAGTACATACCACAGACTAGCGAAGGGCATGCTTTGCTCTGTATTTCAATGTATGCATTTCAAATAATTCTAGTATAAAAATGTTGAAAATTTGATTAATTTTAAAAAATAAGTTTAAACAAACTTTCTTTTGAACCTACAGTATAAGCAGATACAACTAAGCATCACAAAAATAATTAAGTTTGCTAAAGGGAAGTAAGGCAGAGCAATTCTTAAAAATTGAATAAAGTATTACGTGTACTCCATTATACAAGTTGGCAGCCATATTCAACATACACAATACTAAATGAAAATAAGGGGAAAGCTTGTATAAGGCCAAAGGTGCAAAGACTTGCAGTTTTGAAAGCAAATGCCAAAAAGGCCACTCAAATTAGACTCACTATACCTTCTCCTCAAGTGTGGAGACTCAAGCATGCAGTTCTGAGATCAGGACTGGAGATAGTTTCCTTTCAAATTGTTTCTAACAGAAAACATTTATGGAACTTCTTTGGCAAATGTTTTTAGATTAGTTTGACACAAACATCTATGAGCATCTTGACTCAAAATCTTTCTTAAAGAAGGTGAATTAACACCATTAAGATACTGGGTTTTTTTCAGCACTTGTTGAAATCAAAGGCTTGTTATCAAATATATTTAAATATATTAACACTTAAAAACCTTCACAGATGCTAGTTGATCTGTCAATGTAAAGTACATTTAGCAATCTGACCACTGCCTTTCTAGTGTATGACCAGTATTGATCCAAATTCATTGTAAAATAAGCAAGCTGGCAAGATACAAGGTAAATTCCAATCTGTTTACAAAGGCTAAGCAAATACTCGTTAAAAATTTAGAGATGGTGTGTTACAGTATAGTTGCACAGTGCTTATGTCTACTGAATACACAAATCCAAACTTTATGGAACAAGGCCATCATAGATCTTTCAGTGTCTGATAACTGGACCATGGTCACAGCTCCCAGCAAAGATCTAGTAGCCTGTCTCACAAAAGTAACAACTAAGGCCTAGATGTCCAGCTGTGTTCCTTCACCACTCCTCAGGCCTTTGCTTTGTGGTATCGTAAGCTCTTATGACTTCAGACTGGGAAACAATCCCATTTTCATCTTGAGAGAAGGCGTAGCCATCTGCAGATACAAAGTGAAATAGAAACAAATTAAGTTTGATAATTTTAATTTTTTTAAAACTTTAATAAAAGCAACTTAACAAAGATGAACAGAAGGGAATAAACCTCTTTTCAACAGTAAGTAGAATACTGTGCCATTTCTTACAGAATTTTGCAGTTATAAAACAGCAGAAAGAGCTCTGCACAGTACCTTAGGTATGAAGGGCAACTTAACCACAAAGAATATGGTCTAATGGGTTTAGGATACTGCACTTTTGCTATAAATAAATGCAGTGAAAGGCAGAATTTTACTGCTGTTATTAATGTACATTAATTTCTGTCAGTGAACACTTACGAAGCAAGTTTTGTTGCAAAGAGTCAGAGCGATACAAGTTCACGTGGTTCTTCTTAAAAACATTCTTCAGTAGTTGGGCTCTTTCAGTTAAGCTAGAGAGAAAGTAGATACATGAAGAATATTTACTTACTAATTACCCTATCCCTTTATGTTTGAGTCTGCTCAATGGGAATTAATTGTTAAATGAGAAATGTCCACCCTCCTTTTTCTTTCTATATTGTGCCTAATGAATTATTAAGACGATGATTAAAAGCTTGCACGAGGACAGATTATTAAGTTCTGATCCCTGGTAATAATTTTACATGTTACAGTGCAGGCAAAATATATTTTTGAAACACTGCTGTGTGCTGACAACACAAATAAATGAATAATACTGTTAACCTTTGTGTGTGACTCCTTTAGAAACACACAATGTAAAGGGAAGGCACTGTCTTCCTTAATGTAGCACAGCTTGAATAGTGCCAGGCTGAATTAGTCCTTTTTATCTTACACAGAAAGTGTTCCCAGCCTCTATTGACACAGTACCCCAAAGGGGTGGGAAATGAGTGGAGGGAAAGCCAGGTTCATGGTTATCAGCTGTGTGTACAGAAACATTATTTCCATGAAAAGTGTTCTAGAAAGGAGCTTTCCCCAGGAAACTCTAGAATGTGTTTTTCTGGAGATCATACCCAAAAAACAGACTACTATCGCTGCTAAGGTTGGCAACCTCAGCCCATCTCCTTCCTTCCCAGCACAACTGAGTTTGTGTTGTTGTGTGCACACACTTGGGTACCTTTAGTGAGACTCAAGGTACTCCCTATTTCAGCCCAAGTGGAAAACAGGAGCATTAAACATTTTTTAAATTGAGACTCAGGAGTCAGCCAAATGCTGCTAACTGTAGTGAAACAAGTAGCAAAGCTATTGGGTTTCCTTTCTGTCTTTCTTGCACTAAAGTTCTCTCTAATAGGAACATACATTACTAAATAAATACCAGGCACATGAGCCATAGCTAAGAAAAATTTCAAAATCTGACAGTTTTACTAACATATTAAGTATGTGCAAGGGACTATATTTAAAAAAAATCCAAAAAAACCTCTTCAGTGTCCTCTTGATTTGATATTCACTGTAAATTACAGCCTGTGTTTCAAGAAATACCAACCTATCACTTAAACACTTCAAATGCTGAAAAATCCAGCCCACTCTCAATGTAAACTGGTCTAAAATTAGTTCAGTTAAAAAAGAGATGTATCTTATGTATAATGTTAGTACACAGTGATTTGATATTGCTACAGTTTTGCTAGATTAGCCAAGTTGTCTCTCATGCAATGATGTAGTAAGAAAAGCAGATTTCACACACCTTATGTTACCAAGTTTTGATTACCCAAATTACTTTTTAATATTATTGTCAATTAGCTCAACAGACTTAAGTTCTCAGGCTATTAACCAGACTACGTGGTGCAAGGAAGGGAACTAGACTGCTTTCCTTACTAGATCACCATTCAAGCCACTAAATTAGAAATGTTTATTCTTCCTTAAGTGACTCTACATTTATATATGAAGCTGAACCACTGTTTAGAGCTGGAGAGACTAATGGTTTATCTCATCTTTCTGTTCCCCTCTAGTCTGGTGGTTAAAGCATATGGTGAAAGCTTGGCTTTTCTAAGTTGGAAAAGGAAAATAAACCTACTATTTCCACACCCACAGAGGAATGCTAACTGGAAAATCTGCAGGGTAAGGTGATAGGCAGGGGAAACTGCTTCTGTGGCCATATTTTGAATGAAAAGATGGAATGAGATTCCCTTGTAAGAAAAAAAAATTAGGTACCAATTCCAGAAAGGTAGTTGGCATCTGCTGACTGAATCAAGAATGGAGAGGCTGAAGTACTGAAACACATCTTACTCTCAGCGCTTTCCTAAGCTAACTCTCTGGGGATTTTTTTCATCCTGCTTGCTCCTCTATGCTGTGTAGGAGCTTTCTTTTTCAGTTCAGAGCTGTAAACTGTTTAAGTGACAACATTAATAAAAAATTAGGGACTGAAATCTAAACTGTAAGAATACTGAGACTGAATAAATAAATCAGTATTTTCATGTAAAACTGGAAGCCAAGGAGGTGGAAGACTATGGATACACTTAGTTACAGTTATCAGCCACATCTCCTCTGCAATACATCTGTGAAATCCTTATTACTTTGAGTTGAAATCAGAAAATTTCTATGAAATGTCTGACATGAATAAAAATAATAATAAAAAACTTAAATAAAAATATTTTATTTAAAACATTAGCATGTCTATTGTACCATTCCTGGTACCATCATTCCTTGCTTGTATTCCTGAATGGAATGTTCAGATTGAATCACAGAATCACTGGGCTGGAAGAGACCTTCAAGATCATTGAGTCCATCCCATGCCTGAACACCTCAACTAAACCATGGCACCACATGGAGTGTCACATCCAGTCTTTGTTCAAACACATCCAGGGATGGTGACTCCACCACCACCCCAGGCAGACCATTCCAGTACTTGGTCACTCTTTCTGTAAAAATCTTTTTCCTAACATCCAACCTATATTTCCCTTGGTGCAGCTTGAGACTGTGTCTTCTGGTTCTGTCAGTTGTTGCCTGGAGAAAGAGACCAACCTCACCTGACCACAGCCACCTTTCAGGGAGTTGTAGAGAGTGATAAAGCCACTCCCGAGTCTCCTTTTCTCCAGGCTAAACATCTCCAGCTCCCTCAGGGGTTCCTCACAGGGTTTGTGTTCCAAGCCCCTCACCAGCCTCGTTGCCTCCTCTGGATGTGCTCAAGTGTCTCAAGGTCCTTCCCAAACTGAGGGGCCAGAACAGGACACAGCACTCAAGGTGTGGCCTCACCACTGCCAGTACAGGGGAAGGATGACCTCCCTGCTCCTGCTGGCCACACTGTTCCTGATCCAGGCCAGGATGCCCTTGGCCTTCTTGGCCCCCCAGGGCACACTGCTGGCTCATGTCAGCCAGCTGCTGTCAGTAGCCCCAGGTCCCTTTCTGCCTGGGCACTGTCCAGCCACTGTCCAGTCTGTAACGCTGCAGGGGGTTATTGTGGCCTAAATGCAGGACTGGGCACTTGGACTTATTAAACGTCATCTTACTGGACTCTGCCCACCCATCCAACCATTCCAGGTCTCTCTGCAGAGCCCTCCTACCTTCCAACAGATCAACACACACTCCCAGCTTAGTGTCATCTGCAGGCTTAGTGTCATCTGCAGATTTACTAATGAAAGACTCAACACCCTCATCCATGTCATCAATAAAGATATTGAACAGAGCTGGCCCCAGCACAGACCCCTGAGGACACCACTGGTGACTGGCCCCAGCTGGATGCAGCACCATTCACCACCACCCTCTGGGCCCAGCCATGCAGCCAGTTCCTAACCCAGCAAAGAGTGCTCCTGTCCAAGCCATGGGCTGCAGCTTCTCCAGGAGGGTGCTGTGGGAGACAGTGTCAAAGGCCTTGCTGAAGTCCAGGCACACAACATCCACAGCCTTTCCCGCATCCACCAGCTGGGTCACCTGGTCATAAAAGGAGACCAGGCAGGTCAAACATGACCTACTCCTCCTAAACCCATGCTGGCTGGGTCTGATACCCTGGCCACCATTGAGTGATGACACTCAATATAAACTGTTCCATAACCTTACCAGGTACTGAGGTCAGGCTGTAATTGGCCTATAATTACCAGGATCCTCCTTCCCACCCTTTTTGTGAATGGGTGTCACATTGGCCAGCTTCCAGCCCCTTGGAACCTCACCAGTGAGCCAGGACAGCTGGTAAATCTGGAGAGTGCTTCACAAGCTCATCTGCCAGCTTCCTCATTACCCTGGGATGGATCCCATTCGGTCCCATGGATTTATGAACATCCAAGTTGTTCAGCAGCTCTCTGACTGCCTCCTCCTGGATAACATGGGAACCATTCTGCTCCCTGATACCAACTACCAGCCCAGGACAGCTGTCCTGAGAACAAGCTGTCTTTCCACTAAAGACTGAGGAAAAGAAGGCATTAAGCACTTCTGTCTTCTCCTCATCTGCGGAGTTCCCTCCCTCATCCAATAGAGAAAAAAGGTTGTGAAAACATTTTTTATTCTCCTTTACAAAAGTTACCAAATTAAGTTAGAACTGAACTTTGGCCTGCCTAATTTTTTTCCTACATGCTCTAGCAATCCCCTGAAATACTTCCTGAGGGACCTGACTGACCCTCCTTCCGAAGATGATACATCCTCTTTTTATTCTTAAGTTCCTTCACAACCTTGTTGCCCATCCAGGCTGGATGTTTGCCTTGTCAACTCATTTTTTGGCACACAGGGACAGTCTGTTCCTGTGCCCTCAGGGTCTCTGTTTTGAAGCACACCCACCTTTCCTGGACTCCTTTGTTTCTAAGGGCTGCTTCCCAAGGAACTCTCTGAATAAGTCTCCTAAATAGGCCAAAGTCTGCCCTCTGGAAGTCCAGTGCAAAAGTCTTATTGATGTTCCTCCTCATTTCAACAAATTTAATTGCTTAACTGCTAAGCAGTGAAATGATTACCTTAAAATTTTACAATAACATGAAGTAGGCACATGTCTTAGTTAATGTATAATGAAGTTTCCACTGCACAGATCTGATTGCTGGTAAAGAAAATACAAAATACATAGGAAGTACACTTGAGATAAGTGCTTTCAGCTATTCAAGTACTAAATTCTGTTCTTTTTCTATACTTGAAATATTGTGGGCTCTCTATTATAAATCACCCTGGTGCCATTCAAAAGCATATTTAAATATCTACATGTGAAGCCAAGAAAACATAGTTTTATAATTAACCAATGTTAGATCACGGTAACTAAATGCTTGTGGTCATTATGTGTACCTATATGGACAAGCAGAATATTAACTATTTTTGAACATGAAATGTATACCTTTACAGGCAGTTGAACACAATTATACAAAAATTCATTATAATTTTATGAATTCCTGCAACCCTCACAGGAAAGAATTTCTTCCTAGTATCTAAACTAAACCTACCCTCTTTCAGTCCTATCACTACATGCCCTTATAAAATCTCCTGGCTTTCTTGTAGGTCCCATTCTCAGTAATGGGACTCAGTAAAACACACTGATTACAATAGCTATCCAATACAAGAATCCTGATCTGTTAACTGTGGAAGCTGAGACTTCTATTTTGTGTTGTAGTATTTCTAAGATGGGGGTGGACAGAGAGGAAAGGTTTCTGAATTATCTGTCTCACTATTTCTCAGTTATCTTTTAATCATGCATTGATTTATATATTCTTAGGGTTTTTTGGCATTTAATGAGATCAAATCCCTTTTTCTGCTGTAACAGATAAAGGTACTCTCACAGATATGCACACACTAGAATAAGATAGTATCATGTACATATCTTAAACGGATGTGGAGGATATTCCTCACCCATTTAACTACTTACTCTGTACTGGTAACTAATTAATCTGAGCTTTTGCAATTTAGGAGACTCAAGAGTGTTTAAAAAAGTTGAATCAAATTTTTGTAGATGCAAGTAAGTCAGTTCATCAGACCATTTCCTTAACAATGAATACTTTCTCCATAAAAGGTAAGGTTCTGGCTCTATTACCTGAATTTCAATAAATTTAAAAAAATAGAGGGAATAAAATCTTGAGAGATATTGACTTGTGTAACATCCAGTGATTTGCACACAAGGTTGCTTGTATCCTTCAGAAACACTGGTTTAAAAGTAACTTTGTGGAGAAGAATTAGATCTAAAAAAGATAATTACAAAAGCAGTGGTGAAAACAACAAATTCATTTTACCTATATAAGAAGGGCTTTGGAACACATGTTGTGTGTAGAATGAGGGAAAAGCATCCTGCCTAGACAAATGACGTTAAAGCAGCTGAATTGAGAGTACAAGGGAAGTTTTGCGAATGCAAGTACAAAATACTAAAAAGGTATGTTACCTTACTTTTTTCTATACCCACAAGATATTCCCCTTTTAGCACCATCCTAATACTAATACTTGCTTTCTTTCCTGAAACTCATACTTCTACAGTTTTTGCTCTTTGCAAAAGAGGACAGAGCACACATTGCTTCAAAGCTCAGCACACTGATAGTTGAGTGGGTTAATCTGGAGGAAGATATTTCCCTCAGTCTGCTTGAATGACCACTGCCACTGGAGAAAAGCATCTGAGGCAATCAATTTACATCACCTTTAAAAGCAAGAGAACTTACTCTTGCAAGCAGTGGTTAGGTCTTGCAGTGATGAAGGAAAAGGAAGCTTGAAGGAGGAATTGCCACCAGCTAGGGGATTCTACAGTACTTCCAGTGTAAAGCTGCTGCTACAAAGAGAAATATAGAGCCCGAGAGGAGACTGCATGCAGGTGTGTCCTCTTCTGTAACCCACCACACCAGACTAGGTGTTCCATGGCTGGCAGGAGGAGCTTCCATAACCCCACTTCCTTGTTACCAGGAAAGAAGAACCCAGCTAGAGACAAAACATTCTTGTGAAAGCGCTCGTACAAGCTGGATACTGCCCCATTAAAAATGACGGTTATCATCTTGGTATGTGATGTAACTTGATCTCAACCTGGTAAATCCTAGTAAACTGATTCCCGCTGAACTGGAACAGGGATACAGTAAGATTCCTAAAGTATCTTTATGAACAAAAGGTACCTTCTGAAAACTGAACCTACAGTAAAAGAAGTGGCTGTGTTTTTTCTAGTCTTTTTCTGTGCATAGTTTGGTAGGAAAAAAGCCTTCTTGGCTATGCTTTTTGCCATGAAGATACTAAAAGAACAGCAGTCCAAATAAAAGAAAGAACAGGAAAATCAAGTATCAGCAGTTTTGGCTTTTTTTTAGACTTCACAAAACTCATGAAAATGAAGACAAGAAAAGAAGGGTCTAGCTCAGCCAGATGGCACTAATGAATTGGAAGGGGGGGGGAGGGGGATTTTGTCATCTCATACATTCAGCGAGTGTTTGCCACAAGTTCAGCTTGGGGTTAAAAAGTCTGAAATATTTTAGTGAGTGCACACCTTTATGCTGAGTTTACATGCAGAAAATGTCCAATTGTTCAGTTTTACCTTCTCCTTTTCAAATTATCTGCCTGGTCCATGAAAGAGGACGTAACAAGGGAATTCTTGTGGAGTCGTAAGTTAAAAATTTTACTTACATCATATAGGTTAATTAAATTAGTTTGCTCTGGACTGGAATTAAATACAAAAACAGCTTGTTATATTCAATTTCAGAAAATACTAGATACATTTTTTGTTTTTTCCTATGCTACTGAGCAGCTTTTATAGAATTTAATTTTTGTTTTAGTGCTTAGGCCCTGTTTATGGCTATACTAGAAAATGATGCAGATTTAAACTCATTTGTTCTAACTCATTTTCTTCTTATTTTGTTTTTGAGTTATTTGTTAACTCAGGCAAAAGTCACAGAATTAAAATTGCACCTCAGGCTTGTTCTATACATAAGAACCAGAAACCAGTCAGCTACAAAGAAACATATCAGTTAAAGCTTTTGGTAAAACCTCTGTGTAAGCCTATGAAAAAACACATAGGCTCAGTAGACCTGAAGGTCCTTCACAGATGCTTTTCATTTGTACAGCTTTTGAAAAATAACCTTTTGTCTTTGATACATGTATACAGCTAAAAATATTTAGCTTTGTTTTTTAAGATAATGTTCTACATATTTTTACTGTACCTCTTGCCATGCACAACTGCCCCAGGATCCTCAGACTTCGCTTCCAACTCCTGAACTTCATCTACCAGTGTCTTGTAAGTAGCTCTCTTTACTCTGTAAGTACACACAAAATACTGCCAGACTTACTCTTCTTGAAAGTATAACAACAGATACTTTAAATGCTTTTATAAATATTCAATTTATAAATCCATTTTCCCTGACTTAAAACTAAGGAGAAATATCAAAAAACAAATTTAAAGAACATATTTTATCATCTGTTATTGCAAATTAGAAACAGAAAATATTTATTAATAAAACACTACAATTATTTGAACATTTAAAATAGTAATAACTCTTGTAATAAAGTTTTTAACAAACAAAGACGGTAAAAAAGAATTTTATAAAATCACCAGAATTGCTCTTAATTTGTTTTTTATTATATTAGTAATTAAAACACACATTTGAATGTCAGAACTCTCTTCTGTAAACACTGGTATTTCTGTACTCACACTTTGTATACTATATCAAGAAGTAAAGCTGTCATAGGAATACACAGAAGTCCCATCCAGAACACTCCAGAGCTGAACATCATAGCTGCCTGAAGAGAAAATGCATAAAACAGGATGTCATGACAAGAACTAGCAAAAAAAAAAATCTTAGAAATATCAAGTAGTTTGTGGAGGCTATCAAAAGCAAATTTAAATGAATCATTCTAGTCCGACTAATGTGAAATAGAACTTGAACTCCTTTCTAAAATCCCCTGAGTTGCAACATAAATCCAGTAAATAGTAAGCACTATTTCAGGTCAAGAAGCTGGTAGAAAGATACAGTGCTTAGCTCTTTGCATGGGGGAATCACCCTCCACAATGCTGCTCTATACCACTGTGATGATTACAGGCTTTTTCGTTAAAATCAGATTTATCAAAAATCCACCCTTTCCCAACTTTCTCAATACATTACGAGCATAGTTTTTCAACTTGCAATCTACTCTAACAGGATATAACAGTTTCTGACTCTCATTTGGATACTGGACACTGTTACAATTACCCTGCAATATAACTTTGATCAAAGTTTTCTCCCACAGAACTCGCTGTACCACAGTTCCCACACTGCCACAGACTCCTGTTAAACAGATTGATTAAAAATGAGAAATAAGGAAACAACTATTTATGTAATTATGCAACATATTGTTAAATGAAGATTTCACCATTAATACATGGTGAAATATTTGAAAACCATGTAATTGTTTTTATCTGTGTATTTGTTTTTTCTGTACACCACTATTTGTAATATATAGGAATTTCTTCTGTTCACAACTTCGTCTGTAGAAATACTAAAAACTAAAAACATATTGAATGGCCAAAACAAACATCACAATATATGGACATCAAAGAAAAAATGTCTTTACCCTTCTAATTCACACTGAAATGATTATATTGATAATATTATGGATGCAAAGAGTATGATAAATACTTACTGAAGCATGTTACTGCAGGTTTGAATCGCAGTCAGTATTAGAAATACTTTTATAATGTAATTCAATTGTAGAGAGGCTGAAAGTAACACCACTACACAACAGTAGTGTAGTGTAGTTTCAAATACTTTATTTAATTACTTGGAGACTAATTTCTTTCACAGGTTAAGCCTTGGTATATAAAATAAATAAGCCAAAATTTTACTAGTTTTAATTAACAGACAAATAGTAGGTAGTTTGCAGCAGCTGAATTCTAATTTCTCAACATGCATACATGAACATTTAGGAATTATACTCAAACATGTTAATATATGAAAATAGAAGTTAATTATTTTCAGGAAAAAACCTAATTCTCATATAAGCAAAAAGTTCAATTTACCTTGTTTTTGTATCCAAATTCCTAATGAAATTGATTCTTTGGAAAGCATTAGAATGTACTTACAAAATGTGGTAACCTTCCCATGACTATGTTAAAAGGACATAGATATTGCCCTGAGTTTCTACTATTTCTGTCAACAGCTGCCAGCAAAGGTGTAAACACTGAGCAGCGACAGGTTCAGAATAAAACAATTCATATTTTCAAAAGGGAAAAAAAAGGAGAAAATTTTGTATCAGGAGGAAATGTATTAGAGTAAAAAATCTATTAGCAGTCACTTTATATGCAAAACCTGACTTTTGACATATTTGATGAAATACTCATTTTCTAGAACAGGAGCTAATAGGAAATGTCTATCATAAATGCATTTTGCAAGAAATTTTATAATTAACTAGTAATAGATAGTTCCCTTAAAAACAAGAAAAAAGCATAATAATACAATTTGAACTAATTATGATTATTACTTCCTATTATTAACAACATTTTTTTATTTATAAGAACATAGCAAAGAGCTGTCCTTGTGTTAGCCACCCGGTATTAAATGTTTGCTGGTGAAACAGCAAAAGTGATAATGTAGGTCTTAGGATGTTAATTCTGACCATTGTAATGCTAACTATGAATGAAGGAACAACTGGCGCCTACTATTCACTCCATCCAGCCTTTGGCTTTACAAATGAACAACATGAATTGAGGTAAAAAAAAAAGTTTTTCTGCGTCATATTTGAAAGCCTGTCAGATTTTTTTTCTTTTACAGAGTTAATCCAAACCTAAAAGATTTAAAGCCGACATTCGCATTAAAGACAGAGGCCCTCTTTGTATTTTTTGGATGAAGAGGGGAAAAAATAAAATCCCACAGAGGTATTTCCTTCCTTTCTGTACAAGAAAGCTCCCCCCTCACTCTGTAGAAAACATTTTTGTCTCTAACTTTTCACATCTCTCTACACATAGGCAGGTCATCTGGGAAATGGCAAACCAATCCCTTTCAGACAATGGCACTAACAGGAGCAGCCTGTTCTGGGGACGGACTCTGGCTGCCTCTGTTTGTGGTTTACAAATTGTTCCTAATGTGAGAGATTTGTGCTCTATGCCAAGTCTTCCCCCTTTAGGCCTTGTGAAACCAAATGGAATCTGCCACAAAAGTGGCTCCCAGGGGAATTCAGAAGTAATCCAAAATGAGAGCTGGGAAGCCCAGTTTATTGAAGGACTTACAAATCCTGCAGGGTAGATAAATAATTTGTTGTGTGTGTAGCTCATGCTCAATATTAAGACTTTCTAAATTAAATTAACATTTTTTTTAGTTTAGATTTTTATATAGGTTCTCATTTTTCAAAAAAGAAAAAATTGCTGAGGAATGCTACTTTTCATGATTTAGTGGCAGACAAGAAATCCTGGCCGCAAAACATTTTTAAAGCACTGCTGAAGATGTAGTGTTAGGAAATTACATGTCAGAATGAACAGAGAATATTCGCTTTTTCCTCATTATGAAATGATCTGCCAAAACAGCTGGCTCAGATTTTAAAAAGCCTTTAAAAATAAGAAGAGAAAGATGAAAACAGTGGTAAACTTCTTGCTGCAGAAAAGTTCACCCTTTTCAGTTTATCTATTTCAAATATCATCGAGGGTACACATCTCCTTCCTTTAAACTAAAAAGCTATAAAATACCTCAACATCATCAAACCAGCAAAAGTTTCTCTTTTCAACCTACTGAAAAACTTCATTAGTAGTAGTTATGTGCATGTGTTTGTCTTCATATATGCCAAAGTACTTACTGTTATAGTACTAAAACAGATCTGCACTAACTTCCAGTGCAATGAAGTTCCTACAAGTAAGTTTGTGTATTGCCTCTAGTCTTTGCTAAGTACAGTTTAAAAAACATCTTTTAGCTCCTTCTAATTAGGAACTGTGTTACTTAGAATTGCAAAGAATTAAGTTCCTCTCTGTTAGGATCTCTGGTTATTAGGTACATTAACCAAGACAGACCACTGGAAGCAGAGAAGATAAATTGGGCAGTTCAAAGATCAGCTCTGCTGTTCCTGTTTGAGTGAATGAGAATGTAACTACTGAATATGGAGAAGGATCTTTGAAGTATATCTGGGAATAGCAAATTCTGGCTCACGAATAAATGTCTGCTACTAGACCAAGTACAATTAACGTGAAGGTCTGAGGAGTAAAAATGGAAGCTACCTATTGGGAATTAAATGGAAAAATAAAAACCCCTTAGACAACTCCTGAAGTGAAAGACAAAAAGAACCCTTTAAATATAAATTATTAAATAGTTAAAATATGTTAGTATCAGAATGGTAACATAATTTTAGGCTCCCAGGTGAAGACAGATGACTAAAATGGATATGTTTTATGTGATGAACTCTGATTAACTTAAAAAAAATCATCAATAAATCACTTTTTTTTAAAGTAATAATATTCTCCACAAATGTACACTGAAACTTTTTTTTCCCTAAACAAGATGCTCACATAGATATAGAAAGGAAGACATACAGATTACTGATTTTTGTTTTGTAAAGACTCACAGGTCTTAAAAAACAAGCTGGAAAAACTTGGAAGGGGGATGAAAATGTGCTAAAACTGTAGCATAATGCCTCTAAGGGCCTTCTGCTGAGGATGGGAAATATTTTAGACTATGAAGGAAAAGCCTAGCTTTTATTGTTGAATTATTTCAATGTTCTTGCAAATTTAGTACACCAGCTATTCCCTCTGAAATGAAGACAAAGAATTTGGATAATATTTTAATCCAGAACCACAACAAAACACCAACTACCCTAGATATTAGTGACTGAAGAACGACTATATTCCACAAGTTTTGTGACAATGAAGTGAGAATTGATAGACTTTGGTATTTGCTTACCACACAGAGCTCAAAGCACTTTTTTGAAATACAGATTGCCAACTCAGTTATCTGCCAGGTTCCCTTAAATGCATGGCACAGTAATTCTCTTGTCTGTAGGAATTTAGAGAAATCATTACTTCCCAAATTTTAGGGGCCTTATTTATAAATCTCCCTGGCTAACACTGAGGAAAAGCACCATAGCAATTTTTCTTAATATACAACCATTTAAATTTATTTATTATGCTGTATTCTGGAAAAGTTATTAAAAATATGCATCTGTTTTTTAAAAGCGCAAGGGACAAGTATCCATTAACAGCACCTTTTACAGCTGGAGGGACAACACAGCAGGGTGCAAAAGCTCCAAGATCCTCACAGAGAAGCTGCTGATGTATGGGCTGGATGGACTGTGAGATACACTGAAAATGGGCTGAATGGCAGCTGGTGATCAGTGTCAGGCTGGCTGGAGGCCAGTAACTGAAAGTATACCCCAGGGATCAATAGTGGGTCCAGTTTCATTTAACATCTTCATTAAAGATCTGGATGAGAGGCAAAGCGTACCATCAGGAAGTTTGCTACTGACACAAAATGGGGGGAGGAGTGGCAAATGCAGTAGAGGATTGTGTTGCCATCCAGAGTAACCTCAAAGGGCTGAAGAAATGGGCTGACAGGAACCTCATGCAGTTGAACAAGGAGGAATGCAAAATCCTGCACATGGGAAGGACCAACTCCAGGCAGCAGTATATCCTGGGGGCCACCCAGCTGGAAAGCAGCTGGGCAGAAAAGGACTTGGTCCCAATGGACACCAAGCTGAAAATGAGCCAGAAATGGGTCCTTGTGACAAAGGAAGTGAATGGTATCTTTTGGCTTCATTAGACAAAATATTGCCAGCAGAGGAGAAGGCAGGTCCCCTCTACTCAGCAGTGAAGAAGTCACACGTAGGGAAGTCTCCAGTTCTGGGCTCCCCAGCACAAGAAACACAGATATACTGAAATTAGTCCAATGTCCTGAAGTGTCTCTCATACAGGAGAGAAACCTGAGATAGCTGGGACTACAGCCTAAGAGAAGGCTTTGGGGGTTCTCTCACCCCGAGTGGAGGGTGCAAAGACAGAGCCAGGCTACTTCCAGTGAAGCCCTGTCATGGCACAAGAGGCAAGGACAGCAAACTAAAACTTGAATCTGAACATCAAGAGAACCTTTCACTGTGAGGGTGATTGAACAGGGACACAGGTTGTTCAGAAATGTTGTAGTGTCTCCATCCTTGGTAACACTCAAAAGCTGCCTGGACACAGTCCGGGACAGCCCGGGCAGTGTCGGAAGCTTTAGACCAGATAACTGCAGAGACCAGTTCAGCTGTTCTATGATTGTATTCTATCCTAAATACTTTGCTTTGTAGGCTTTGCTCTACATTAGACTAAAACCAATTCCCACTTTTGGATCAAACTTTAGACAAACATCTTACTAGAGAAGACCTTTTCATTAGAGACCAAAGTATCTACAGTTTATTTTTTTAATGTATTTTTGTGTAAAAAACCCCAATGTAGTAAAGGCATTAAAGGATGCATGTCTAATATTTCAATAAGCATGATTTCATATAAGCAGGATACTTGGCATAATATAGAGAGAAGCAATATTTAAGAAACCAATGCTGTCAGTACAGTATATTCTAAAACACCTTTTCTACACAGTGCAGCTAAATCTTCCCAAAAGAAATATTACTGTTTTTCACAAGACTTCTGAAAACCTCAATCAAATGATCTTAAATTCTGTAAAATACATGCTTGGACCTTAACTCCAATTTCCGCCAGTAGTTTTATAAATCCCCTGGGTCAGGCAGAGCAGAAACAGATGGTGCTCTGGAGAACTTTACAGTGCATTGTCTACAGTACAACCATAAATTAAAAAGTTCTGTGGATACTGAACTTTTGCTTTAGTATCCGTGTCATACTTCTTATTCAAGCAAAGTATTATTTTCTAAGCTATCTTATTAATCATATAGGTGTAAAAAAAAGAGGCCTAACAATTCAGAGCACAAAACAGTAACAAGGAGCATTACAGATTGATTTGTTTTTCACCCCTCCTCAATTACAGGTTTGCAACTCAGACCATAACCAGATTTTTTAAAGAAAGAGATAATCATATTAGTTTAGAAAAGTATCTATTTTTATAATTTAAAAAATTAGTCTGCTCTTTTAAGAGGACTTAAAGGAAAAGCAGACCTATTAACTGCAAAGATGGAAGCTTCTAATGGAAGGTTCTTGCAGCTTTACAGCCTACTGACAGATGAATGGAGGTTGCTGTTATTAGGTGATGTAAGTTACAGAAACTTCATTAGTTAAAGCAATTATTGCAAAAGGACTACACAGATATAAAAACATAGAAAATTTTGATCTCAGCTTCATTTATTTATGCAGTCATTATACAGATATGACAAAACATGGGCAGCAGGAAACTTCTGGCAATTCCCTGAAGATAAAAAATTCATTTTGTTTAGTATCACAGAATAGTTCTCTCTGTATTGAAGAGTTTAAAAGAAAAAAGAAAATACACCTGCAAAGCATTTATCAAATATGAACAGACTTGCCATTTACTTTAAAAAACTTATGCAAACTTCATCTGGCTTAAACAGAAAATACCATAAGTTGTTTAAAATATTTTGAAAGTAAATTTAAATTATCTATTTGTTAATATTATATATATAATTATCAACCTAATTAATATCAATGTAGTAGAAAGACAGATCCAGGCAGTTGATTTTTTTCAAGTGCACAATAAAAATTTTCTTCTATTCTGAAGTGACACCTTTCTTTTGAAATTAAATGCAACTTTTTAATGCAAGGGGTCAAAATATACTGTGTTAAACCTAGCCAAAAAATGCCTAAAAATAATTTTATGTTGTTTTTTCGCCTTTCTTTCCTGTGCATCTGTATTTAAGGGCACAGTCTTTATTAGTAAAATATTAAGAAAATAACCCACAAAGTTCCTTGTTCACATGCTTCCATACTAGACAGTACAGACAGAAAGTAAATGCATGAATAAACATTCCTGCAGATGTAATGCAAATTTTAATATAATAAAAATATCCTCGGTATGCTATTATAATATCTTAATGTAATAAAAATAATCTCTGTATGCTACAGAAGATACAAAGTTGTTATAAACTCAATGAAAGCTTTTGAAATGTTTTCAGTATTTCTCTCTCATAAGCTGTGCATCCCCATTTTTCTCACAGAAATAGTGTTTTGCTACTTCTACCAAAATCCTCCTTGCAGAAAAGGTATTTTAATATTTTGTTATAAGTAGAAAGAAGTTAAATTCCCAGTTTCTTAGGATCTGTGTCTAAGACTAGAAGAGTATAGTCCCAGAATAAACTCAAGGAAAGTAATTTTTGAACGGGTGATTTTAAAGTACAAGCAAAATAATAAGAAAGTAAACAGTAAGTTCTACTTAATTAATGATAAAACATTTATATCTTTTTTCTACTAAAAGACTCATGAAGTTGATTTGCTACAGTACCTGAACTAGCTACACATACTATACAACATAATTAATTACTTAGGTTATCACCCCTTTTTATCACATATCCTTCTTCAGTTTTATGGCCTATTTTTCCATTTTCTTCAGCTTCATAAAGCCCATTGCTTCTCTCATAGTTTTCATCCATTTTTCCTTCTAGCCTGTGTCTGCCAAAAGACAATGGTGAACTGACAGTTTTCATCTGAACATCATCAGTCAGGGAAAATGAATGAAGTTTTCTCCACTTGGAACTTTATTTCTTTAAGAAAAAAACCCCACAACTGGAATAGAAACTGTTTTCAGGTTGGCAAGATGTAACTGGTTTCAGAATATGGAAAGCTACTATAAGCCAGACATCTACTATCAATCTCTAACAGATATCAGCTACAGAACTACCAGTTACTCATATCAGGAAACCTGTGCCAGGATACCTTAATTATGTAAGAGTCAAACTGCAGTTCTCTTGGTGCACTTCCTGTTTGACAACAAGTTATCACTACTTACAGGACTTAGGACTACTGCACCATGGAGAGCCATGCAGCTCCCACTTTGTGAAAAATAGTACTGCATAGGTGGATGAGTTTGCCCAGTGCAGATCTACCAGCCTTGAAAAACCAGAAAACAAAAGTCTTGATGCCAGAATTGTCTCAGCATGCTAGACGAACTGGACATTTTGGATCAAGGGGGGCTCTGTGTGTTCTTGTTCTGGCAAAACTCAGAGCAGAAGAGAGAGACAGAAAAATACACTTGATTATACTATTAGGAACATGTCAAGGAAAGGAGTCTAGTGACCTAGACAACAGAGAAAAAAATGTTGTAACTTTCGTAATTTTTCACTTTACTGTATTTCCTTTTAGAGCATGGCATTCTGCAATCTTTCCTTCTGTGAAAACAACATACAGCAACCTATATGTAAAGCCAACTTTAATTATCTTCTGTATAATTGGAACAATAAAGTAAAAGCCAACTTTAATTATCTTCTGTATAATTGGAAAAATACACAAAATGATGGAAACAATTAGAGTAAAAAGTCAGAAAAACTTGCAAAAAAATGTGATATATTTGTTTCTTTGTTCAGTAAGTGACTGGATGATGCTTGGATAGCAAAAAATGAACACAAAACAACAACTCTTATGCTTTAACTTTGGGCCACTAGCTTTAGTGCTCAAATGTAAGAGTATTAGCAGCATGAACTGACTTTTCTTCTGTTATAACTCAATTTTTTCTCGAGTCAATACCTTGCAGTGTTCTCCATAGAAATAAATTTATTAGAGTTGAATATTTTATAAGAGTGGATACAAAAAAAGAGTTTCAAAATATTTAGATTAAAACCTTCCTCTGCATCCAATGAATGAATTTTCCATCACCTCCATATGCTTTTTCTCTCCCCCTCAAGAGCACTAGAATTTTATTTTCTTGGAACAGAACCAGAAATAAGCAGGAAGAATCTTACGATTTTCATTACATTAACATGAAGAAGAACCAATCCTTACCAGAATGTTTCATTAAGTGCTTTTCTATCTCAAAGAAGACATGAAAAATATGTTTGCAGAAGACACCATCTAGCTGGAACTTAATTGTTGGATGAATATTATGTTAAGAGTACAGACTGGAAAGACTATAAATCTACTATGACAGAATTGTTACCAGCTCTAAGAAGAAAAAAGAGAATACTTTAAAACATTCTATGTACTATAGTTTTGTAATCTGCAACAATATATCCTTGTAAATCTGAAGTTTATTAAAAAGGGGGAATTTTTAATGAACACATTTGGGGAAAAAACTGCATGAAAGTCCCCTTCAGCATAATTTCCCCTATCATACCAGCTAAAATGGACAAAAAGCTAAAAGCAGATGTCAGCTTTTGACACACACTAACTTTTGCCAATAGGTTGATGAAGTTTTCAAGTCTGACTCACACATTTGAAGAAATCAGGCAAGCAGTATTTGCACAGGCAAGTACAATTGCTTATATGGATTTGTTTCTGCCACGTCACATTTTTCTTGCACAGATAAATCCATGAATCTTTTAGTTTCAATACTTTTGGAAGGTCTGATTTGCTACAGAGAAACTCAGTGAATTCTGCCCTGCCAGAGACCACTCAGTCAGTAGAGGAGCTTCCAGGACAGCTTACGGAAATCCTGCTTCCAGTCTGAGCTGCAGGATGCATCAACAGGACTTTTAGCCACACAGAGTGCAGCACAAAAAGCTAGACCAGAGTTTCAAACATAAGCTTTACTGGCCTATGATACCTTCAGAAGAGTTTATTCTGACATCACAGACATTGAAATATATTCCTAGAAAGGAAACAAAACCAACCTCAGTCAACACCACCCCCCTTTGAACAACATCATGCACATACACACATCAAAACTATCATATACACATACATGCACAAACAAACACACTAACAAATTAAGACTACCCATTTCAAGTACAGATAAAGTTTTATCACAACAAATAAATGATTTTAGGTCCATAAGTCAGACTATTTTGGCACAATGTTGAATTCAAAGTCTAAGAGTATTATTTTTGTTGACAGCTAGATCTCTTTAATGAAGAACTGCTTCTAGGAGACCACAGGAATTACACTCCCTCAACACCAGGTGCTTTCACAGTAACTTCAGGCTCTGAAAATGTACCAACTATAACATTGTTATTTCAATAGTGAAGTATCCACCCTTATGCCATACAAGACATAACACCATTTTGTTTCCACTGCGCTTATCACCATGAAAGTTCTGATGTCTTAAAAGCTGTAAAGTTTTTACAAAATCTCTAAAACCACCAAATTCCAAAAACATTGCTTCTTCTATAAAATACAGTATATATGAAGAAAAATGCTGAAGTACGATAGCTTAGATTAATTTAAAATAATATACAGAATTAGTTTTAAGTACTGGAGGCAATGTGGTAATGTACAAAATCTACAAATATACATATGTTAGACACTATGATACAGAGGAAAACCAGCTAGAAATTGTGTAATTTCAAATTCTTTTCCTTAGGTGTCCAAGTATTTAAGGTAACACCTTGTGCTTTCCATTAAAATGTAATAGTTACAGAAATGCCTATAAAATATTTTTTTCTTTAACTGTTTAAATAAGAGGTTAACTGTTTAAATAAGAGGTTGGATTTATGAGTCTTAATTACTTTCAAGAGAGGGAGAGATATGCACCTACATTTTCCACATCCTACATAAATTTTTAAATTGCTGAATTATATCACAGTGGTGGTGGAGTTAAAGGGACTCACTCTTTTACTGGTGTAAGGCTTGAATTAGCTGATATGCTTTGAGAACCAGTAAAATAATATCCTTCTGACTCAAGCAAGTATTCTCAGTTTCTGATTCCCACTGAGAATGCACATCAAAATTCTCAGCTCAGGAAGTACTGGTCCTGCCCAGAAGCAGACATTAGTGTTTGGGAAATTAATTCTTCAGATGTTTCTGGAACTGAATGGTACTGAGAATTTGGGACTGCAGTTCCAATTAAATCTGATATGGTAGCAAATAAGCATCTTTTACAGATTCAATCCAATCTGGAATATTCAGATCAGGTTTACACAAATGCAATTAAAAATGAATGAGAAACCACTAATTACTGTCAAAAGGTTAAAGATACATTACAATAATGCATTCCAAGCAGCACATTAATCAAAAAGGAAGTGCTCATGACAAGCAGTTAATGCAATGTTACGGCACCTCAAATTTTTGAGGCATTTAACAGAAGTATTTGGAAAATTTGTAAAATTCAAGATTAAAAACAGCCTTAACCAGACTACTATTGGTTACTTTATTATAAAAAAATGCTCCAGAAAAATAAGCACTATAATTCTGAGAACTGCATTTAGTAAGACTTTTCTTCAGAAAATTAAAGCTTACCTAAGAACTGCAAAACAGCTTACCTGTCTATTCTTTCTTATTAGATCATATACTCACAGCCTGTTAGCTGAGCTCCATTTTCACAAGAGTAAAAATTTATTCTATTTTTAATAAACATGGTTGCCATATTGCAGGTATAAAAGACAGAATGACATATGCACCTCTAGTTAGCAGAAGGACTCAATAAAGATTAGGTCTGTACTACAGACTGAAACAGTAATTTTTTCACACATTTGGATGGTAGTTAAAATACATTTTTACCTCTCCTGACATATCCGGTGCCATAGGAATGACCGGCCACAAAGAAGAGTAGATTCCAAAAAACACTACCCAAAGTACAATGCTTCCCCAGATTGCTATGTGGCTGAACTGTTGAAACAAACCAAAAAAGAACAATTATCATAGATACATTATAACATAAGATCTTTGTTACCTAGTATTTACAATGCTATTTTGATATATTGGGTTAAATTTTCATGCCCTGTATTAATTTAACTCTACTATTAAAGTAGAGTTAAATTATTTTTTAAAGAAAAATGATATTTCTTAAAGGAAAATGATACTATCAGCAGCAATACTACTGCATTTTAAGCCAATTTAAATTCAGTTACAGTAAGCCCAGAGTAATTTGATTTTTCTAGTTTAAGTATTACATCTGTTGTAATTTTCAATATTGAGCATTATTTTTTGTATGTGGATATTGTGTCCTTCCACACAGTAACCACAGTTTGCTACTGACAAACTCTTAAAGGGTGTAATATAACAAGTAAGAAGAAAACAATACAATTATTCATCCATCACATTTCACAGAACATATGAGAATATGGTAAAGACCTTTGCTTACCAAAGTCCAATATGAGGTCTCTAATCCAGCCTTCAAACACACAGTCAGAACCACAAACTTCAGGAGAGAAAGACAGAGAGAGTATTCTTAATATGGGAATCTTAACACACAGAAATTATTGGTTTGGTTAAACTTTCAGAAGACAAGAAAAAGTAAATTGCTACTAGAAGATTTAAGGATACAACCCAGTAATAAACGAATAATAGAACATTAAGAATTTCTAGATTCCATTAATAATGGCCACTCTATTGATTTGGAAAACTCTTCTTTTGCATTAGAAATCTTATCCTTGCTTCTTAGAACTCTGTAAGTCTGGCTCTTACAAAGGTGTTGGCATCTTTATTGATGGTATTTAGGTTACACAGAAAGGTTTGTGAAAAATTGTAGTAGTCCTCTTCAGTAGAGACTGAAGGCACTCTAGCTACAGACAGGATGACTACAACTTTGTACACCAAGACAGATTTAGAAGAGACAGATGCTGGACTGAAGGAAGCTTGCAATTGTTCAAGTTTACATTAATCTAAACTTAAAAAACAACCAAAAGTTTTGTTCACTTCATCAGTAAATGAGTCATCTGCACCAAACCCTGAAAAGCCCGGGTTAAATGTTGGTAATATAAGACTTATGTTCTGCATACAAATAACATGTTGAGTAAGTTTGTTATGTCATTTTCATTATTCCCTCTGATCTTTACCCTTTTCTTCTCTTTATACTTTTTATACAGCAGCCTCTGAAAACATCACGTTTGTAGGACATGCTCCATTTTAGCTTACAGATGAGCAACAGGAAAAAGTTTATAATCCTAGAGCAAGGACTAGTTGATCCAGGAAAATTGTTTATCTCCTTCCTTTGAAATTCACTCAAGCAAGTTTTCTGTTTAGCACAGATATGGTTATGACATTTTGTAACTCACTCGTGGATGTGAATCACAAGTTTTGCTTTAATTGTATTCTGAAGAATATGAGGCTGATAAAAGAAGTCACAAAGACCAAGCTCCAACTCTAACAGCTATACTTTAAATTCCAGCTTGTTGGACAACTTGGCAGCACTGGCTGTCAGTGAGTCTGTTTGTATCAAATTTCAAGCAGCCTCAGAAATTCAAAAGAAATGTACTTCAATCAGAGGCTGAAGCAACTAGTTAAATATGTATGACAAATCTTTCACTCTGTCTGGTGCACAGAAGGATACAAACACTGCAAGAAAGCTTCCACCTATAAGCTTATACTTTCAATTCTGAAATCCTGAAATCTCCTATTTCAACTGTGCTATTAAGGCCCCCCCAAAAAAAAAAACCAAAACCAACCTCACACCACCACAATTTCATTATCTAAAACATGTGTGAAATCTAATTAGAAGAAAATTGAGGATGATTATGAGTATTATAATTTGCTTGGTCTATCCAATTTGGGTTCTGGATTTGGATGCATGAAAAAAAGTTATGGAAAAATAACCCAAACAAACTCCTTTGGTACACTTGGGTCAGTCATAAGAGAAGTAAACATCCTTCAGGATAAGATCAAACATTGCTGCTGCATAGACAAAATGTATACACAAAACAAACACTGCAGATCTCCATAAAAGGAAATACACATTGTGAGTATAGAGCCTTTACTGACCTGTGATGGGATCAGATCTGATATCCCTAACAAAATCACCAACTACACACAGCCACTCCCTCAAGAATATGGGGTTTAATGCTCCCTCCTCTGCTTCAATAGTGCTCTAAATCCTACCCAGGGAGCAAGAACTCAAACTGGTATTCTGTATAAAGACTGAGATTTTTTTTTAAATAAACGACTCTCCAAAATGGTCATACAGATATTTTCACAGCACTCGATTCCTATTTGAAATTTATGTTTAAAGAAATAATTCCAGGACATACTATGAATCATTGCATATTTCTGAATTTTATTTGTGGATCCAAAGAAATGAAACTATATCACCTCCTGAATTCCTTTCTTATTGACTTTTGCAAAACTGATGACTACAGACATCTGTAAACCACATTGTAAACAGTATGAGAAATGAGAATTACCTTAGCCTCAGAATTTTGATATGACTGACAACTGTTACTACTCATATACCTCACAAAAACAGATTAAAAAAAACCCAAAAAACTCTCCACCCTAATTTTGAAAACCTCTCCAAAAATCACGTTTGTTCCAGATTTCCTTGAATTCCTGTGCAAGAGCAGGAAAACACCAATTGCAACTTCTATATTTCCCCAGACTTTTAACCTGAAGTAAACAAAAATAGTTTTTTTTGGGAAATTCTTGAGCACTTTGCAGGTTAGTAGCAAGAAATTAACTACCTCTCAAGATTGTCAAGTTTTAGCTCTCCTAGTTGAGAAGCAGTTGCAGAATGTGACATATGAGCAGCATTGTGACCTCTGTTTTAGCATGTGTCTAGAATATTTTCCTTTTATTTCAGTTATGCTGTTTCCTTATTCCCCACAGAAGTGATTTTGATGTGAATTCATATTACAGCCCCTTACTTTAATGGAAGAATTCATTTCTTTTTTGTACCTGCCAACAGTGAGGAACTTGAAAAATTAATTAAACTTTTAACATTGAAGAACAGAGGAGCATTAATCTAATTTTGCTTCTAAGACAGATCTTGGAAAACCCACTATTGAGTAACATTCATATCTAATAAGTGAAAGGCACATATTTAGCTTCACTAATTTATTCTAGGAGATAAAAGGTTAAAAGGAAAACAACCAATTACGACTACTATCTATGAGAGCAACAGAAGTTTACTGTTAGGTAGGAGTCAGGTGTATTTCTGGTGGTTTGACTGCCTCTGAAAAGGGAGGCACAACCTTTATTCAATATGACTCATTACCTCTTTTAAGGCCTCATGATAAATTAAGAGAGAGAACAGGATTGTATCATCAGAAGCCCACAAACCACTTCTATAACCAACATCCTGAGATTTCTCCAATGCAAATGCTTAAACTAAATTAATAAGCATGCTAATTAGGGAATTAGAATTCCCATTATTTAAAAAACTAGACAGTTAAGAGTAAAGAACAAATGTATCTTCTGCAACTTTATGAAACTGCGTTGTTTTAAAAACTGGAATTAGAACACAAAGTGCACTCCAAACCTTCTTGAGGAGTCATTCAAGAGCCATTTCTTAAGGCACTTTTTAAGGCACTGCACTAAGTCTATTAATTTATTTCTATTACTATTTCTATTAATTTATTTCTATTACTATTTCTATCTATTTCTATTACTATTAATAGAATTAATAGTAATAGTAGCAGGATATCTTTAAAATAGTTAGAGCCAATGTAGACTTACAGTGTATACAGTGTTACCCAGGAGCAGGTAATCAGAAGTTTTGCCATTGCCGAATACAGTACCTGGAAAAGGAAACAGGGATAAAAATAAAAACATTCAAACATCCACAACAGGACTACATATGATCTTAATTTTGATACAAAATAGATGGCAGCACTTTCTACAGGGTACTGAGATATTTCATTTTGAACTGCACTGAACACTAGAGAACTATGACTTGTATCATGTTTAGTGCTCTAAAACTTTCAGGGACTTCAGGGATTATGCAGGAAACGGGAACTTTTTGTGACACCATATACCAATAAAACCAATTTTGTATTCAGTAGAGTGCAATTAGAGTTTTATCAGATATAAAATCTTATAATCAGAAAGATGTGAAATATAATGGTTAGAGTATATATTGCTTAACACACAAGTAAGCAGAAAGCTTAGAGTCAGACTTTCATAAATTCCGTTATTTTTGGTATGGAAACTTATCTTTGCTCTTATGCATATTTCTAAATTCAACTTCAGTAAAAATACAAAATATACTCAGTTTAAATTCTTGAGATGCTTGTCATTCATAAAATTTTCAAAATTTACCCAACTCAAATATGTGGATTCATATAAGTACACACACATTTGGCACATATGGAAACACACACACACATCAGTTATGCAGAGTCAGAGCTCTCAAGAGAGGCATTTTCATAAAAAATCATATTTTCATAAAAACCACATGTTTCCTAAGATGAAGACTCTAAAGCAGTGAATTTTCCATTATTTACCAGAAGTTCATGAGTATTTTTACAGCATAGGCTTTTCTGATCCCAGTTCTGTCAAATTTATTTTTAGACATGGGATGATCAACAGCTGAATTATTATGAGGAAATTCCTCATTCTCAATTAAAAGTGCTGAGGTGGCTGCATTTTCCCATGTTCAGTTTTGAAATGCTTCTAGCATTCAAGGCTGTTCAAATACTGCAACTAAACCAATAAAATTATAATGCTCTGCTGTAGAGGTTCTAACCACTGGGATATTGCTTTTTACTGCATTATACAGAGTGTTAAATGCTGTGTATGTAGTAAGTAAGGACAAAAGACAATAAAAAAAAAGAATAATAAAGAAGTATTTTTAAAAAAGTTGTATTGGGGAAAGAGAAAAATAAAGGTATTTCTCTGTGGGGGGAATTAAGGGATAGATTTCTAACTCCTCTGATTAGGCTGGACAGAAGAAGGTGACAAAAATGGTGATAAATGCTGATAAAAACAGGCTGTAGTTGGAAACACTTATTTTCTACTATCTCAGCTGGCACATGGTATATTAAACACTGCTAATTAAGTATGTTTTCATATTTGTGTTGAGTGTTTTTCCAGCCTTCATATCATCTTTATATATGCTTGAAATTAAATCCATTTTGGTTGTGGATGAAGAATGCTCCTCTCTAAAAAAGCTTTTCAGGACTTGTGAAGATAGTTTAACAAAGAAAAAAAAATGATGTATTTACTGATATTCTGGAAGAGACAGTAGGGGACAACTTCACAAAAAAATACTAGGACAGAAGTACTCCTTAACCTAGCTGTCTCCCATTCCATGATGAGGAGCTTACAATGGCTGCATCCTTAGCTCTAGTGTTAGTGGTTGCATTTCTGACACTTCCCCTATTTAACTTTCTCCCTGGGCAGACTGGCGCACCAAGAAGGACTATAGGAGCTGAAGCCTGAAAAAACCCCAACAAACTGAGACTGTAGCTTATTTTAAAGATTATACAAAAGAGGGAGCACCTAGTGAACTTACTAGTACATGAAATTTGGCTTCTCCCATTTATGTTGACAAAGTTGCATCTGAAGAAGCTTCTGTGAAGATTGATGTGTCACTTTTTGTATCCACATGACAGTACACAGAGTGTAAATTTTGTGTACTGTACAATGGTAAGGTCCCATGGAGCCAATTCTAACAAACAATTCTTGCAAATCCATACTTATTGTCTGATCATGTATTTCTTGATAGACTCTACTATGACATGCAGTTTGACATTTTCTGCTTACAGATAAGAAATAGGTGGACAAGCAAGACTATGACTAAACAGCAGAATTTGACCAAGAGAAGAGTGCCAAGAGATTTCAATCGTCTTCAACATTTGGTTTTCAACATTCTAATAAATACCTTCTCATATACCACTGCACTGCTTTACAATATATACCTAGCAGTAAAGAGCAAAGTGAGAATAAGATAGAGGAATGGGCAGGCAGCTAAGCCTATTTCCACCAGTGAGAGTGCTGGGACTCAGCACTCTGATGCACAAAGCTAAGCTATAACTTTCATATTTTAGGATCTACCTGCACCACTTCTTTGTTAAGAGAAGATGGAAGCAGGGACTTGTTCTCAGAAGTTCCTGTCTCTGGTACTCCTTAGGAAACTAATAATATTATTTCCCTTTTCTCACTACACATGCAGACACCAGAGATTTAGTTAATAGCATATCTCTTTTTTGCACTTGTATCTCCCTCATGTAAAACTCTGAGCACCACCAGACCCACCCTAGATACTGATTATATCACCTCACAATGTACCCAATTCCCCCAAATCCCAGTTCTGCTCCCTTACCCATCCTTTCTTTAGCAATGAAAGGGAAGGGCAGCAGGCAATTTGTTCAGACTCACAGAGGCCGCTGGCCAGCAAGGCAGTTCTAGCCCAGGGTTTGTGGGCTGAGGGGGCTGAGCTCTGCCAAGTGCTTGTACAGGTATCTCTGCCATTCACAAATGAACTCTGCATCACCACAGACACTCAGACAAGTGCTTGTACAGGTATCTCTGCCACTCACAAATGAACTCTGCATCACCACAGACACTCATTGAACACTTATCCATGATGTAATGCAAAAATCTCTCACATGGATTGGCTGCAGCTTTGAATGGGGATTTCAGTTTGAATTTGAGATTATGGTTTTAGAGTATGCACTGACATTTTGGGAATCTCATTCCTCCTGGGCTATCTAAACCTCTCCAATGCAAACTATTGCCACTGAACTTATATTCAATGTGATGTGAGTAGCCTTTCAGAGAAAACAGGCTGCCACATCCCTCCCTTTACCCATTAGGAGTCACAGAGTGTTTTTCCCTTAAGCTTTTAGGGCATAAGCAGCTGTTACTCAGCTGACCTGAGCTGCTAGTCTAAGCACTTTCAAAAGTCCATGAGAACATTTCTGTCCCCTATGCCAGGGCAGACTGCTTGGCTACATCACCAAAACTGAAAAGGGACTAATTTTCAGAAAAGCTGCAAAGTACACACTTGTTTTTTATCTCCTAACAAATTGGAAACAAAACAAAACCCCACCTTTATGAGAGCTCTTCCAGCCCCAAACATTCCCCAAAAATGGAACCAGTGCTTTCAAGTCTCCTTTAATTAGCACCACTTTCCTCTCAACCACCCCACTTCCTTCTGCAGCTCAAGCATATAGAACAGTTGAACTAGAGGATGGACAGGGGTGAGCAGTCCAAGATCACTGCTCCTCTGCCACAATCTCACTCATAGAAATATAAACTAGCAGATTAGTATGGCCTTGAACTAACAGGACAGAATATACACAGTAAAACTAAATGATGACAAAATGTAAGAGACAATACAAGGGATCATAGCATTTTAGAATCGTGCAGGTATTTACTGTGGTGGTGTATTTCATAAAAATTACCATAATTAAATAGCAATCTCTTTTTCTCCATCTTGTTTCAGCTTACATCAACACTATTGAAATAGCTAAATGTACATGTACATATTATTATTCCTGCTTTTACACAGATCTTAAATAAAACATTTTATGTATATGGCATCTGGTTTAGTTCTAGAAATGGTATCTTGAAATTTCACCACACTGAACTGTTATTATTTATAAAGCTTCCCTTAGAAATAAGACAATATGTAGAGCTTCTCAACATTTATATTTTTATTTTTCATAATACTTACCATGCTGAAGGGCTTTTAGTGGAAACCAAAACAGAATGAATGAATGGAAGAGGCCATTTAAACAATGAACCCAGAAAACCTAAGAAAGAGAAAACAGAAAATCCATGAGAACCATTTGCAATAAACTAGCTCTGTGAACCCTGACCTTTCTTTTTATCCGTGTGTTAGATTCACAAAATGTGTTTTTGTTAGGCCACCACTGTGAAGTAATATAACTGACAGGCACTTTCTGCCTCTTAGCTCTTCATGGGTCATTTGTTTATTTTTATGCTTTGAAAAAATGTGTGTATTATCTCCTCCTTTTAATTTCAATTCAGAAGGGAAATTAAAACATAAAAATATGGGAATATCATCAGAAAAATGAGACTAAACTAGACAGCTGGAACAATTCCTACATTCCAAGTGGGGAATTAAAAAGGACTCTAGCTTTTATAATTTGCATTTAGTATAAATTTAGATAATAGAAAAATTAAAACCTGAGTTACACATATGCCTAACCTACATATTCCCACACACAAAGGAATTAAAAAAGGACAAATATCAGTTTCTTCTTTAATTTCTCCTTATATACTCCATTCTTGAGGAGCACAATTTGATCATATTAAAATTCCTTTAGTGTATTTGCTGAACAACTGAAGCTTTACTTTCTAACTTATTTCCATTTGTAAAAGATGCCTTCTGCAAAGGATTGTATGAAGTTTAAGAAAAAACACTCTATTAACATTTTCCATAATATATTGCATAATGACATAAAAAGACTTAATAAAAAAAACGTAGCCCATTTCCTTCAGTATGGCAATATTGGTTTTTTCACTAACAATGCTTTTGACTGTTATGCCTTTTATTGTAACTGAATGATGTGTATCTTGAGTGTTAAGGTGTTCAAACAATTGAAATTAAGTTGCCTGTCTCACATTTTCCACAATGTCTCAACATCTTTTGTTAGATTATTCAGCTACACTTGGTTGCATGGTCCAATTTACACCCTAATACTTTGCACATTTAAACTTGTGCTACTCATTAACCTTTGTCTCTCCTTCTTGCTATGTCATTACCAGAAGTTTTTATTTGACAGAAAGCACAGGTGGGTGCAAGAAAAATTAGTTCTACTTTTCCATTTTCCTGACCAAGTCTTTTTGTCCCATGCTAATCCTTTAACCTCTGTCATGACCTCATAACCTTTGATCCCTTTTACCATAACAAATATCTGCATCAATATTCAAGGCAGTAATGTTTCCAAATCTTTAACACCAACTATTCAACTTATATAGGTGGGAATTTTGTAGCTGGTGAGTTTGTAGACATTTGCTCATAGCAAATGTTGTATGGGAACAGTCACAGAATTTCCAATTAAGTCAACAATACATCTGTGCAATAAAAAAAACCCCAAAAACTAAAGCTTATTTTAAAACAGAAACACAACTATTATAACTCATACTTACACTGTTTATTAAAACTATCACAACACAAAAAAGTGTCTGTATTTATGGGACCACGAAAAGCCTCATATTTGGAAAGCATTCACAGGGACACAAGAGACTGTTACAGTGTTCTTAAAAACTTTCAGGGTGGATTTTGAAAGGATGAAATGAGGAAGAAGGAGAAAAATCTCATCTGTTTCAGTGAACAAAGATAGTTTAGACAAATAATTATGTATATATTGGGGTAACTTGAGTTACATTGCACAAGTGGTGCAGATACAAGAGTTAAGTATGCTGTATCAGCTCTGCATATTTACTACAGACCATCACATGTAAGCATTGTTAATTCCAGGATATATTGAAAATGTCCCCAAGTTCAACATAAAATGACATTACTTGAAATGTCACAATTATATTTACGAGAAATAAAATCAGAAGAATCTTTTGCAAAAGTCAAATACTCATGAAATCACAGATTCAGGCACAAGTTTAACTTAGTTTTTTTCAAAAGACCTGTTTTATGGGCAATGCTGTACAAATTTTCTTTATTTTATGTATTAAAGAGTCCTACATTCTTTTACCATTACTTATACTAGTCTCTCTAAGATGAACATCACCCATTTCCCACCAAAAGTAGCTTCAGATTCCTTTTGATCCACACTGACGCATTCTTGACTCCCAAGTATTTTTTCCCAAAACTCAAAATTAAACCATAAAACCACAACTCCAAATTGACAAAGAATAGTACCATGTCCCTCCCTCTACAAATCTAGTGACAGTTCTCATTGTCTACTGCAACACTTCTCCACAGGCTTCAGTAATCCATTTCCATATAACAGTACAAATACATACAGCCCAGCAACAGTGAGGTCTAATCACTTCTGCCTACAGAAGACAGCTTTATTACCAGCAGGGGAAAAAAAAAAATGGGTTGAAAAAATGAAATCCTAGTTGTCCATTTCCATACTTGGTAAAAATGAATATATATATGTGTGTATATATATGTGTATGTATATATATATGATTTGTACCATTCACTGACAAGTGTACACCTGGAAACAATAGCAATAAAATCCCCCTCCATTTTTAATTATTAGCAGCATAGAATAAAAAGGGTAACTATACTGAATTCCTATGAATTTTTGCTTTATGTTTTGATTTTTACAAAGATCTACCTTAGTATTAAAGTCCAGTGCATTTTGGGAAGTCTTGTATAACTCAGGGTATTTCAGCATGTTTTCTTTTCGGCAGGATCTCTCAAATATTCCAAGAGTTAGAGGAGGCATTGCTGTAAACATCTAGGTGGTTTAAAAAGAAAAAAATTTCAACATTTTAGAGGTGAGGATTTGCTTAAAGATTGCTTACTCAAGAACCATTCATGGTTAAATGTACTTAAAGGCACACAAATTGTCTTACCACATTGTAAAGACCTATACACCATCTTTCAAAAAGAATTTGTCCAGAAAAGCCATTGACAAATGCAAACCAGACCTGCAAAAGATTAGAACTGTGTATTACTCAAATGTCTTGCAAGTTACAATAAACAGATTTTTCCTCAGCCTCTCAGAAAGGGATACCCCTACAACACATTTACAACACAACTGAAAATGTTGTGGTTTAAACCCATGTAAAAATTAATGATAAACCCAACTTTCAATCAAGAACAGACAACAAGCAATCTAGTCAGATACGTGAGCAATTCCACGTAAACAGGGAAACATTCAAAGGAGGTAGCTATTTTCAGAAGAAATGTCAGGTTCTTTAAGGTTTTAAGAGTGATTTAAGCTCACTTAATTCTTAATTATATAAAAATTCTGACAAATATGGGCTGCTGGAGGGGGAACCTACAAATCAGTAGTCATTGTCTTCCCATTGTTAGCAAATTTGACTAACAGAATTCATTGATTAACCTGCTGTTTAAAACTACCAATAATCCTTACTCATAAAAGGATTAGGCTTTACCAGAGCATTAAAGTAGAGCTACTTAGTTAAGAAGGACTAACTCAGCCACATAGGTACTGTAGAGAGGGAAGTGGACATCTCTTTAATTGCATAATTTTTATCATTTTTTGCTAAAAGGTTAAATGAAAGCAGATTTAATTTGAAACATGTGATAACATATTTTCTAATGTTTTACAGCACAGCATTCTGCACATCTACTTTCTCCCATTATTCTCATCCTTGAATTAGTGCAATGACAAAGTGGAGAAGCAGCACATCTGATGAATCTTTATGATCAAGTTACACTTAAACTATATGGCCTAGGAAAAACATAAGCTCTTAAGTAAGACAAGTCAAAGTAATTTGAACAGTCTACTCCATTTAACATTCAAGTTTTTCCAGTGAATTTTTAGATGCTGCTTTCTTACAGTTTACATTTCATTAAGGTTCATTAAGGAAGCATGAATTACTACAATCAATATGTATGTTTATCAGTATGTACCCAAGATGGCCTCCAGGTGACTGGATTCTATGACCAAACTCAGATTTTTTAAAAAAATCATGTGGTGCAATGTCTGAACATGTCTGTCACTGCTTTGAGATGGAAAACCTCCTGAATTTGGCAACTACTAACACTAAAAATGGGAGGTAAAATCCAGCCATAATTGCTATTTTTCAACAGATAAGAGTAATTTATTTTTTTTTTTGGTGGCCACTTATTAAAACAAGATTGGATACAAAGTCATGACTGTTCAAGGCTGCAATACAGAAAGAGCAAGAATATCCTGAATTTTCCAAAATCTCGCAATGCTAAAGTTGTTTACTTTGGTAGTTTTAAGTGCAACAAGCACAATTTTTTAACCTTTCAGACTATAAACTGAAAAGACAATGGAATTACTTTATTTTAGCTGAATCAGATTTTTAGTAGCTCTTTTTTATTTTGATTTTTGAATTTCAAAATATGAATTATGATTTAATTGTGATGAATTTGTTGGCAGCAGTTTCTCATTAGCTGACTGTAAAGGTTCAAGATGAGTACATAATCAATTGTGCATTACAGAATAATTAATTATGCAGTCAACATCAGTACAATTGATGCTTTTCCCCCTTGTTTGTATCAAATAATGGAGTAAATTTTAGAAATATTGATTTGAAAAGGTTAGGGTGGTGGAAGATATGTGACTCAGCAGCCGGTCATAAATATGTGTACATTTCATTGCTGGTAATTGCAAATAGAGTTAAGAAAAGTATCCCTCTCTAGGAAGAAAACAGAAGACCACAAATACACATAGGCTTGACCCTTCATAACCAAGGAGGGTATGGAAAAGACATTAAATTTCCACTATGATTTAACTAGCAGGCAAAGTGTTATAAAACACTAATTTAGAATGGAAGGCCTAAATACATCCACTGAATCTATTCCACATGTTGACTGCTCTTACAGGTAAATGATGTCAAGCAACACTTGGAAATGTTTTGGACTGACTTTTAAAAAGCAAGGCAAGTATTTAGAATAAAATTTTAGTTTGCAATGGAATGTTCCTTTCAGCTTATTTTGTACAGAATTTAAGTTAGAATTTTCAAGGTGTTTAAACTGAAAGTGGTTTTAGTAAAAAATTGTAAAGAAATCCTTTAAGGCATAGTATTGACTTCCTGAAATATTAGCATTTACTTTTTTCTAAAGAAAGCATTCCAGTTTTAGGCATTTTAGTTCATTTTAGTGCAATAAGGAACTGGCCTTGGTCAGAGGCCTAGATGCAAACTAAAGAGAGATGAAATCTGGTAGCATCTCTAAGTCCTGAAGTTCTTATGGAATATATCAATAAAAATTCATGAAGAAGAAATCTTTCAATGTGGCTAAAAGCAGTGGTCTCTAGCAGAAAACTACTGTTTAGTGGAATACCACATATTTAACTTCAAGAGACAAAACATCTCTAGTATCTAAGCAGAAACATTAGTTTTATATTAGTTACAAGATTAAGAACAACTGGCTTATGCCATAATGGCTCAAAATTAAAAGAGCTAAAAGGTGGAAAAAGAAAAAACAAAGGACAAATATAGTCCTTACCTCAAACTGTAAGAGAAGAAGAAAATAACCTACCTATCTGCTTCAACTTCTGAATCTTGGGCCCTAGAAAATTACACTCCTAACCCTCTATGAAGAAAGTAATATGGAGCTTACTACATTATTAATAGTGACAAGAAACACTTGCTCTGCACTGGGCAATTTATTCAGAGACAAGTGTGTTCCATCCTAGTTATGATGGACAATGAAGGAAGCTGTACCTGCAAAATAAGTTTTTAGAATGCTGGACATAACACTAATTTAGGAGCAGACTCAAACACTTCTCTGTTAGGGTATAGGCCCTACTCTAACAACTCAAATTATGAATCCAGCTCCCTTTTACAGAAGAACAGGTGATTGGTGCTTTTAAAAATAGTATTTTAGTCAATATATGTGAACAGGCAGTAAAAATTAGACTATTCTGTAGTTCAACAGCTATGAAATTTTCTACTGAAAAGGAAAGAATTAAGTCCCCAGCCTGTCTAAAATGAGATGAACCTCAACAAAGATCCTTGTATTTCTAATTTTTCCAGCCAAGTAATGCAAAAATGTGGGCATGAGCCCAATCACTCTCTGCTGCGTGTGTTTCAAACTGAACTTGGTGCAGTTTGCACCCCTCAAGTAAGCCATGGCACAGTGAACCACAGCAGCTGAACTGTGCAGCTCAGACCCAGTGTGAGTATGCCCAGAAGCCTGCTCATGTTTGGGGTTATGCATTATATGGGTTATGCATTATATGATCATGGCTATTCATCTGATATGTCAGGCAAAGGAAATAGGAACACAGTGGTCAATTCCAGTTATGGACATGAACTGCTTGGGGGAAGGGGGAAAATAACCCCCCCACCATCCAAAGTTTATGGAATAAAAAAGTCATTATAGTTTGAATTACTTAATAAATTAATTATTTTCATGGTATCACTCAAATTGTTAAAAATAGCCATGTTTAAACATCTGTGACTGAAATTTAAATCTCAACTCCACACATCTGTTTCTTCTGCTTGTCTTGGTCTTTTATCACTCTTACTCTGATTCTTACTATTATTCTTACTCTTTCATTTTATGTTTCATGTTGGGTAAAAATCAAATATTCTTATTTTTTAAAACTGTAAATCTTTTTTATTTAATATGAACCAGTTATTTTACATTATTGCTAGTTGTTACTAGATAGCAAAATGAGAAGTAGGAATAGGAAAATTCTGTTCCTCTGATGTCAAAGAGTGATTTTCACAGCTTCATAAAATGAATAGTTTAATGACAGATGCATACAGTAATGGTAATTATAAAAATAAAACCAATCCACAAAGGAGTTCTCAGTCATGAGATCAATCTCAACATCAACCACCTTTGTAAAATAAAGTCAGCTCCTCCAAAATAAGTATGAGACTTTGCATAGGCTTATCCTACATGAGTGTGATGATCTGTACAGGCTCAATGAAGCACATTAGTGGTCTACTAGAGATTAAAAGTTTTCACTTGCAATTTAGACTGATACATCAGAATATAGCCTCTCAAGTCATTGTGACTAGTCCCATACAAAAGATGAGGCCCATATTTAAATAGCTATTGCATCAAGACACACAGTAGAAAAACATTATAACAGACCACTTCTAGTTTCTTGTGAATAGGAGTTTAAATGTCAGTAAGCACTGATCACTGTGCTTCAGTATTACTATAGACCTTTGCCATTTTCTGAATTAAGAAACCAATTGACATCAATTTCGTATCAGCCCATGAATGCCTAGGATAAAGGCTATACTTTAGATTAAATGGAATATTTTCCATTATTTTTACTGAGTAGACATTTAAAATCAGGATACAGATCTATTAAGTAAGGGTAGGTATTTTTATTATTGTCAGAATAAAAGGAAACTTGTTTAAAGTAACTTCCAGACGTGCCTTTCACAGTACTATTTTCTAAACTCCAAGACAGAGGAGGTGTGGCCACAAAAGCCTCACTGAAGTTTTCCTGATGTAGCATTTCTGCATATTAAGCAGCAGCTTACAAATACTCATTGAGCTCCCTGCTCCCACGCCTGATCTGTACAAAAAAACTGAAAAGAGAGACTCAAGACTGGCAGTTGTCCTTTCTGGAGACATTCAATGATGAATTTCTGCCCATTCACTCACAGTATTGACATGAGCTATTAACATCTCTGAAAAGTTTTCTGAGCTGACAAATGTGGGGTATACAGGAATTCAAGCAGAATTTATTTTGTCTTCCAGAGAAGGTGTATATGGCAAAATGATTGCATGCATTATATATAAAGGGTCATAACAACCCATATCAAAATTCTCTCTTTGCCCTTCAATTTGCTCAGGAAGAAGAGACTATCTGTTCATAAAATCAAAGTTTTTATCTTTAGGCTATGATCTCTGTACCCTGCATTTAACTTTCTTTCTCAAAAAATACAAATAGTGGGATACTTATATCTGATTTATTAAAGTTCACGACATGTCTGCAGGTGACAATGACAGAAATTTAAGACAAATAAGTTGATATATTCTAAAGCCAACCTTTATATGCTTTCCATAAGCAAAGTATACATTATTACATTTTTTTCAAATACTTCTAGAGCTACTGCTAATCAGTACTCGTGGAAGTCTGATCATGTAAGTAGATGTACAGCCTTTGAAATACAGGCTCTAAAGTCTGCCACTTCTAGACAATAAAGGATCTTTAGTGGACTTACTTTTTCTATAGCTTCCTACTTTATATTTTTCTTAAGAGGCTACAAACTTGTTGCTATTTACATAGAAATCTATTTGCAGTTATAACACAATAAGGAGAGAAAAAAGAGGAAATTTAGAAAACGTAAAACTATGGTAAGAAAAGTACACTCCTTTGGCTACAACATTGTACATAAAAAATGTAAAGTATTTTCAAATATTACAACAATTAAGGTCACATAAGTAAGTATCCAAATCGAAATATTAATCTAATGTTTACATCAGGTTTAACAGAAATAAAGCATTTTTTCTTCCAGTAAAGCTGAACAGTTACTTTGCAAGTTTAAGGTACTAATTTGAAAATATATTTAAAGAAATAACGAAAATTTAAAGAGTATCTGTTAACCCCATAAACATACAAAATACGTAAGACTTTCAATAAAATTTATTTTATGGCTAAGATTTTCAGAAATTAAATATTTTTTCCACATTTTTAACCCAAAGTTTCACTGTGAATATAAAGTTTGAATCAATTATAAATGCTATATATATATATATATTTATATATGTGTGTGTGTGTATTTTTGATGATAGAAGATGCAGCAGCTGTCAGAAGAAAAGGATGGGAAGAACGAGAGGAGCTTTAAAAAATTATTTAAAAATATGTTTAAAACATTTCATGGTTGCTGTGTGGTGATGAAGGGAGTGAAAACTACAATTACACATTCTGTTCTAACCATACCTACCAATAAATGTAGATTAATTACAACACAATCCTCTCATACCACTGTATTTTTTGCAAGATTTCACTCCTTAAAATCCCAGGTGAAAAAACGAGGTCAGCTACTTTCAGGAAAGTATCCCTGTTCTTGAACAGGAGCCTGAGGATGCAGGATCACCCCATTCAGCAAGTGAAAGGTGCCCAAGAGTGGAACTGAGCCTGTCTGTACCAGCCCTGGGCACAGCAGTGCAACAGAGACCTCTGACAGGGCTGCACACTCTGAACCCACAGGCCCTGACTCCAGCACAAGGAGCTGAAGCACGCACATCTCTGGGTAAACTTAAGGCAAACTTGTAACTGGACTCCTAAATTACTGCAATGATGTTACATGTACAGCATTTCAATAAGCTAGCAGTATTAGAAACACGTTTAGTACTAATATTTACCATGCATTTTTAAACAACTGCGGTTTTTGAAAGTAAAAAAAAAAAACAGATTAATCAGATTATTAAAATTTCAAGATTCAGTACTAGTAGGTATTTATTTACAGTTAAAATATTTTAAAAAATATCATAACCAAAAGCTCAAAATTAAGGTTTTACTTTCAAGAAGTAACATTTCACCTGCTGTAAAATTACCTCAATAATATAAAGGACTATATTCTTGTAGAAACAATATAAGATGCATTTAGCTACTCTGTTATAATTCCAGGCTCCATGGACCAACAGCAAGTTCTTCAAATACTTGAACTGCAAAAAAAAAAAAAAAAGAACGAACGTACAATTAAAACATACATACACTAATATTAATAAAATTTTAAAATATTTTATTGTAGTATTTTGCAGTGTAATGACTTACCTGAGCAATTGAGTAGTCTGAAGAATTAGCAGCTTGTAGACCTTCATTCCCACTGATACCAACACCAACATGTGCTGTTTGTATCATACTAACATCATTTGCTCCATCACCAATTGCTAGAGTTACTACCTTAACTTGTTTTTTAACCATTTCTACAACTTCAGATTTTTGAAGTGGTGATACCCTAAGGGATAAAAAAACCAAACAGGTTTATTAATACAAGACTTTCAAATGAATGTAATTTCAAAATACACTTTATATTCTGTGGAAAGCTAATAAACCCAGGCCAATTAACATCCTAGTGAGCGACGCTGTCTTGTTATTGCCCTTCAAGGGTATATGTTAAAAGCACATTCACAGCAAAATTAATAAAAACCAGCATTTATGAACTTTGGACTACTTAAAAGCTAAAAGAGGATTCTATGTTGAGGAAGTCACCTTACCAAGTGTGTTAGAGAGAACTGTTTGAAAGTGCATTTTAAAAAATAAAGGAATGAAAAATAATACAGCCTTCAAATTGAAGGTGGCTATGTAATCACATTATTCAGTAGCCAGCACAACACATACACAACTACTGGACTTCTAAAAAAGCTGTGTTAGACGAGTCCACAGCCTTGTGGAAAACCTGGCTTGAAAGTTTCTGGGCAACAGCCCTTCTGAAACATTCTGTAGGTCCACCTATATGAAAAAAAAAAATCTTTCTATGATCTTTTGGTATGTGTTTTATTTGAACTCTGCTTTTGAGAACTGTACCAAGACTTGCTACAGCCAGCTTCTACAGAAGATTCCTGCCCCAAGTACTTCTTTTTCATCTTTCTAACTTCTCAGGAACAGTGCCTTAATTCTTTTTTAGACAATGTTACAGGGGCAGCTGAAAGATGGCACTATCACTGCCTCAAGTTCATGGTGAAACCAGTAAAAAATATTTTTCATTCATTTTCTCACTCTTAGCTGTACATTTTTACTCCAGAATAACCCATTTAACATTCTTCTTGCATATATTACTCTGAAGCCAACACAGAGTTGGAATTCAGCTTGCTGAAGTCTTTAAGCCAAACATCTGCTTAGAATTAATAATATATACAGATTTTTTTTTTTTAAGAGAAATGTCTACTGAATATTTGTCAGCATCATCTGTGCTAGTCTTAGGAAGAATCCATTGGTAATAAATGTTTCTGCAGAAGTCAATGCAGCCTGCAAACTTAAAAGAAAATGGTGTAATTTGTACTTTTAGAACAAACGAGAATTTCGGATGTTTACTGTCATTATATGGATGAAGAAAGAGCTTACATTCTTGTTAAGTCTGGATTATTTTTTTTACCTTAATTAAAAATTACCATTTAAAACTTTTTATTTTTAAGCTCATAAACAAGGAAATGAACTTTTTTGGTACTAAAGACAAAGCATTTAACAGAAACAAATATTTTGGCAGAATTTTGACTTTTGGGAAACATGGAATATTAAATATGTTCACATTAAAACAGTGAGTGTTACAAGCAAGTATTTTAGTTTTAAACCTGTAGCCAATTTTTAAGCAACCACAAAATATGTCAGACATATATCTAGATATGCATTGAAACCAACTGACCTAGGTAAATTATGGTAGTGTAAAATGAAGAAATTACAGACAGAATACTACTAGAACAGAAATTTTCATTTTGCACTTTATTGTTTCTTTACAAGAATGCCAACAATAAAAGACAGATTTATGTACACAATACCCATCAATGGTTCCCCAGTTCAACAAAACCAGAAAAATTATCTCTTCAAATGGCATAAAATGTATTTTGTAATCAAGGAAAGAGAAGAAAAAGAAATATAGCTTGAAAAGACCAGTTCTACATGTATCTCCTGCTTGTTACTGAATTGAGCAAACTCAAACTAGTGGAACAAGCACAATACTCCAACTTATCTGTCAGAAAGACTACTGCCATTAGGAAGGTGTTTATGCACAGTATAAACTGTTCATCAGAGAAACTTCTCAGTTTAGAAGACAGTAAAACCTTAGTTTGAAATTCAAACTGTTTCAGGCTGAAGCATGGCTACAAAGTTTAACCACAAAAACATTAGTTAAAAAATCCCTTGGCAGCATGACATTGTTTTTCAGAAGGGATGGAAAGACTAGAAATCCAGTGATTATTTGGATATTGTAATATTACTTCTTTTTCTGTATCCTTTTGCAAAGTAGAAAAATAGTTCCATTTTGAACAGATTTTTCAGATGAATCTCACTTATTTTCATGGAACAATGGAAGTTTCTAGCTGTAATAGTTATTATTTACAGGAAAGGATGAAAGGGTTCATAGTATAAACAAAGCCTATAACAATCAGGCATAATAATGCTTAGAAAGGCATTTCCACCATCTTCAGGCAGTAGTACCTTTAACATTTATGGGCACTTCTTATGCAGTGTAATCCACATCTTACAGAAAAGCAGCCTGTGGAGAAAGATCTACAGGTGACTCTAGATATGCTAAAACCTGTGGTTAACTGTAATATCAATTCAAGGTCAAGATTAATGTCTCAACCTTACTGAGACTACCCTCAATGGATTACAAATCATGTTCCTGGAAATATGCAATCTGAGTGACTCTGACAAGTACACTTTGTTGCAGACTGCTCTACAGTGATATTTCACTTGAATGACTGTATTTCAGAACTCCAGTTTCTTTATTTTTATATGTCAATAAAAATAGCATGAAGAGAGAATAATGTAAACCTTACCTGCAACAAATAACAGCTTTACATGACAAAGCCAAATCCAGGAAATACTGTCTTACTCCAAATGTCAAAGCATACTTCAGAGATTTACCATCAATGATGAGAGCAAAATCATTTTCCTTCCTTAAAGCATCACCAAGAGTACTGCAATGATGGCTAAGTGTCTCTCTTGTTCCCTGTTGCACAAAAAAAATTGGGGTCCATTATTTTGGCTTCTTAATATTCTTAAATCAAAATTTTTCAGTGATAATAAACACTAGCACTTTGGTTTTTGAGGAAGTTGCCTTTTGATTCTGCTACCGAATATTATAAAGCAAAAAGCATATTTGCAATATTGCACTATTATGTTGTGTAGGACTGCTCTTTCACTCTGCCAAAAAAGAAGCGTATAAGTTGAGGTGGAACCTTCAATGTTCTTTGAACAGTAACAGTAGTTGCATACATATTTGCCAGAAGACACAGGTATACAGAAAACTGATATAATAATACAAAAGATGAGTCACATATATAGAGATACTAGAATTTGCTATTATACCAAATGTTCCTAAATGTTTAGAAAAAAGGAAATACAGATAATTAATGATAAAAATACAGGCATTATAATTGATAGTTCTATTACATTAAATTCATATTTTTACATAATTTAACAATTATAACACAAAGTATATGTTCCTGTTATATAAAGGAACATATTTTGTATTTTTCAATTGCTAATGACAGTTTGAATCATACCTAGAGAAGTCACTATTTTGTGATCTAGTAGTGAGAACTTCAGATTACATTCAGTAGACAATACATTCATATATATTTATTTATGCAGTAGCCTGCTTTGGGAAGGTCAGTGACATCTCGTTAGCTAAAGTGCAGTTCTACCATGGAGCGTCATAAGGGACAAAAAATATTGCTTGTTGCCCTTCTTTCTTTTTGAAAGATCTTCACAGAGCTACAACACACTTTTCTTCTGTTTCCTGCTTCACAGCCCAAAAGTAAAAAGTATTTTAGAGGAGAAAGGAGATGAAAAAACCTCTTTTGCTTGTAAAATATTAACTTTGGAAGCTAGTGGCATCCTATGACAACATCTTCCCATATTTTTTTACAAGTTTACCAATGAAATAATTGTGCTACTTCAGTGATGTCAGGCATACATAAACCAAATTTTGTGTAATCACCTAAAAACAGAACACTGAACTAACTAAAAATTTCAAACCCCTCTGAAATTAAATTAAAAGATACTGCTTTGCCTTTTCAACTCAACTTACTCCTTCCAGTTCCACACATTGCTGTTAATGGTTTTTGACTATTTTGCTTCTACTGGACTTCTAAAGATTCATTGGTTTATCTAAAATGAGATTAGCCTGTAGGGGAATTCTGCACTTGTCCTGGCTCTCACCTGCTAGAAACTGTGACAGAAATGAAGTTCCACTGTTTAAAATTATATGCTACAAAGTCTTTAAAATGACAACAGTTTCTGTTACTATTTTCTAGAGCATCTTCTCTAATTAAGAAATATTGCAACATAAAGGAAGTATCAATTATTCTCATCTCTCTGGACTGTTTAAATCAAAGTTTAAACAACACATGAAAAGTCATATTCCTCTCCTCTGCTGTTTCTTCTATGTAGTGAAATTCTCATAATCCAGGAGTAAATGATCTGCCATTTAGATTTCGCCTCAAGACAAATACCATTCCAAAGAGTTGAGATACCTAAATACTTTTAGTTCTATACCAGCTAATGTCTACTGAGGACTGGAGAGGTGTGTGGGGTTGAGATATTTTTCTTATAATTTCATGAACAAGGGTATTTGTTCAAACTAAAGAGGATCTTTTATTTCAGCATATTCTTTGTAAGCTCAGTTCACAGAGCTGGGATACAGTCTGAACAAATACATTTAGTTCTAACTTCCTCTGTCTTGCATGCTTAAGTCGTAGCAATGACCAAATTGATGAGCTATTTGTTTTGTTACATCTTTTTTTTTCATGTCTTTGAGACAGGGGATTCGGCATGTCCATAAAGGGGTTAGATTTGCAAGCTCTGTTTTAGCAAAAGCCACTGGTATGCAATGGACATATACTACTATTTTAACAGCAAGGAGAAGAAACATTCACTTAATGCCACTGTTCTCAGTGCAAGGTTTCAGTGTTTTTCAGAAGAGTATGCAGATCAAGAAAAGCCAACCTCCCTGACTCCACTGCACCTATCAACATCTTTACATAGCCAAGAGGCTGTACTTTACAGACGAGGAGGAGAGGACTGCCACAGAGCAACTCCCATCAAAGATCCCAAATACACAAGTGCCACGACACTGGGATTATCTTCTCCAAGTTTTTCTGGATGCTCAGTTCCTCTCACAATGAGGAAACTGGGTTGTCCAGCCACCCTCATGGGTGCACAGAGTCCCAGTACAAGAGGTGGACCTGGCTCAAAAGCCAAAGTGTCATTCTATGTGATTTCCTTAACAGACAATATTGCAACAAAGTACTACAGTCTCTTGCCAACTGTTACTGGTATGCAGAAAGGAAAGAGGAATTGATCCACCTTTGCAGCTGCAATGACTCAGCATTCTGCAATCACAGCAATCCATCCCTCTCTTCATTTCCTGAGACCTGACCCACTCCTCTATTAGAGCTTTCAAGGTAATTTACTCAAGGTAACGAATCACTCCAGAAATAGAGACTGACTTGTCATTCCAACCACAAGGAAAGGGTAGGACACAAGATATACATTCATCAAACAGTAAAAATGCACACCATCACGTGAGGCAGAAAACTTCATAAATAGTCTCTTAAAATATTTTCATAGAGCTAGTTTACTCTGTTTCTTGAACTGCCTCTCAGACTACATTCACCTGCTGCTGAAAAAAACTTTATGCATGTTATCACCAAAACCAGATTTGCAAGTGACCAGTTTGCATGTACAAATCCAGCTGGCCTAAGATATTGCATCTCCATGTACTCTGTACTTTGGCCATGTAAGGAAAGGATCTCTCAACCTCTATACAATATAGACACTCCAGTCTGAAATAGAGAGTACACTGCAGTTATCACTGCAGCTACTATCATTTATTCTTATTCTATACTTATATAAATTTACTATAAAAATAGATTGCTTGATAGATATTTATTGAACTTTTGAATCACCACACTAGAAGTGGTTAATCTGTAATGATTGTATAATGTGAAACTCCTGGCTTTGAGCTGCATGGATGAAGTCTACTACATGGGATTTATCTGCTGATAGTCGTGAAGTTCCTTTGTGTAGTAGCTGCACTGTGATTTCAGAAGGTGTAGACTGTTTTCCAGTTATTCAGTAACATTCTGTCACAAAGATCATACAGTCTTCCAAGCATGGAATACTAAAATAAGGAAAGCAATGCCCCAAGACAAACATAAACAACATCCCCCCAAATCATGGTTTTGGCAGAATTTTCTATGTCTGTCCAGATAAACAGACACTCCAACTTATTTTTTGTTGTTACACCAACCTCACCATGATGTCTGGATATTTTAAGCAATAAAATAATGTTTCATTAACTGAGAACTTTAAAGATTTTACTTACATCAAGAGAGCCTTCATTTATAACAATTAGTCCCATGTTCTTTCTCAAAAGTTTACAAGAATGACCTGTTCGAAAAGATTTTGTTTTTAAAAATCAGTTTCACAAAATCTGTTATAACAAAGCATTTTTTTCCTGTAATAAATCTACAGACATAATTAAAAATAAGATTTACCTAGCTGAAATAAATGATAAAGAAAGAAATTCTACTACATTTTATATAAGTACATACATATATAAGTCAGAACAGCTAGAATTTCCCTTGCTGCAACTTGCAGCTGTTCTGCCTTATTCAGAGGTGCTTCAAAGAGAGTTACAAAAAACAACAAACAGATCTCTCTAAGCCTTGTAAATTCTTAGAATGCAACTTGCATTTCCTTCAAAACTTGCACATATACACCTTTTCATTCTTTCTTCATTCTTTGATACATAAACAGGATGCATTTTCTGAGCAGATGATGTAGACTGCCTATTCAAAAATATGTATCACCATTCTTAATAAAGTGGAAATATTGGTATTATGTGTATTGCCTCAAACCTGAAGGTACTAAGGAAAATAACCTTAGATCAACTATATTTTGTGCATATGGAGAGTTCTTTAAGATTAGAAATAATAGCATCCAATAAAGATTAGAAATAAGCATCCAATAAAAAGGATTTATATGACTAAAGTAAGGCTTTATTCCGGACATGCATCTACACCACAGCAGTAAGTGCTGATGTGGTCACATGCAAAGAATATTAAATGGTAAAAACAGCTTTCATGTCTAACTTTTTAAAGATACAGATTTATCATTGTTGAAATCAGTCTTTTTTACCATCCTTCATAATAAAAAGAAAGAAAAAAACCCCCATTGTTAAAACGTTATAGTACTCTAGTTCACCTTTCTTGGAAAGAAGCAAAAATAGAGAAGGGAAACTAAAAATTCTCACATTATCTTAATATTATTCCCTCTCATTGTCAAAAGTCAATATATTCTTTTAAATTGATTTCATATGCTATAAAAAAGTACAATTTTCTATTTTTTTGCCTCCTCTCTAACATAAACTTTTCTTGCTCTTAGTATTTTAACAGAGGCAGAATCCAGCATTTCCTATCCTCCTCCTATCACTGACTAAGTTCACATTCAAATTCTGGAGTGACATATAACATTATTTTTTACAAGACAACTTTCCACTCTGAAAGAAATTTTACTGCATCAACTGCTATTATTTTTAAACCTGTAACAAAGAAATCAAATAAATACAAATATAGTACCAATATTAATGGCAGTCTCTTGTTTGTCCCCAGTAAGTATCCAGATTTTTATGTCTGCTTTCATGAGTGTCTCTATGGTTTCAGGCACTTTGTCTTGTAGTTTATCTTCAATTGCTGTTGCTCCGAGCAGCTGAAGATTCTGTGAAAATAAAATACTTCATACATACAGGGTTTTTTGACTTAAATTCAATTTCAATGTTCCATTTATTTTATTTAACTCTCTGTATTTACAACAAGATAAATGCACTCTAAACTCATTAACCAGATTTGGTATCAACAAATAAAGAACTTACACTTTATTCCATGAGCTTTAACTTAGATATCTCTGACTTAGATATCTCTGGCTTGACAAAACTGCACAGCATGACCGCTCATATTTCAATCAATTATTCTCTTAGCAGCTCAGTAGCTTGTTCAGCAACAGCTACCTTTTCCTGAGGAGTACCTCTCTGATTTGAAGGCTTCAGGAATGCTAAAGCATGCCTTCTCTCTTTTAATGATTTCTCTTCCCTTTGTAAAAAAAAATCCAAAACACCTGTACATTTATCTTAGTATTTTATGCTTGATTTAGCTTCCTATGGAGCAAATCCACACAGTTTTTGTGAATACAGCCATTTTTATATTTCCTATTACTATACCTTTAAAACTAGTTAAATGTTAAAGACACCATTATACACCTAATAGTGTGCAATCCTGCCAGCAGCATGGCCTGCATACCACATCCTGAGGAAGTACTTGTGCAGCTTACACACACATTTGTAAAGGTAGCAGGGTTGTCATGGCATTAAAAAGTAATGTCATTTCAAGACTGTTTTGTCACATCCAGATAAACTGCTCCAGAAATGTTTATTAGTGACTGAAGCTATATACCTTCACCTTTCTTTTTCATGAATTAAACACTACAGATTCGTGAGGCTCTGAATTTTAACCAGTTTTGTCAATCAATCTGTGTTACACTTTCTGAGGAAGAAAACCTAAAAATAACCCCCCCAAAATTTAAGCATCAAAACTTCAAGCACCACTGGTCTCATGCACTTCTTTTTCTTATAAATTTAATAGTCATGGGACCTTTTTATTGTTGGGGTAGGGAAGTCCTAACTTCATGCTTGGCTACTCCAGAAGGAGTGATGTCAGAAACTTAAGGCTCTGCTCTTGTGATGCTGTTTCTGGGTACAACCTTGCTTTACAGGCTTCAGTAAAACAGAGCCTGACAAAGTAGAACAAGTGCACCAGAAGGACACAAAAATAGCTGAGGGCCCAGAGCACACCATATTAAGAGCACCTGAAGAAGTAGGATGAGTTTAACATGGGAAAAAAGAAGACTAAGGGAGGGATTCCTTCTGCTAACTGAAGCTTGCAGAGCAGCCATTCTTCTCCAAAATGTATACTGCACAGCGAAAGAGCAAGAAGCACCAGACACATTCTGCAGCAATAAAAATTTTAATTCTGAAGAAGGAAAAAAGACTAAGTTGAACATCAAAAAAAATTACCTGCTGCAGCTGGGAAAACTCCCTCCTTATGGCTACTCTAAACTTCATCAAAGTGTTGGGCAAGCAAAACTAGCCCTGCTTTAAACAGGGATTTGTGTCTATATGACATCCTGAAGTCCCTTCCAATCTTGACTACTCCACTGTTCCAAGATCATTATATAATGAGGCAGATGTTGTTTATCTGTTCTTACAGTTTTTTACACACTAGGAGAACTCTGGAAAAAAAGCTTTCCAGTACTTCAACCCATAATCGACACTTTCCAGCAAGGTAGCTACTTGCAGGAAAAACTTTGTCAGATTAATGGTTCCTTCATTTTGATTGTTTAAACTGCAAGGACTACCTGACACAGCTGTCAGCATAACACTAGATTTTGTTTTTCTACCTAAGTGTTATTCCTCAAAACTGATTCACTTTTCATGGTATAGAAAATAAGAACGATAATTAAGAACTCACTTTTCTGCTCATCCCTCTGCCCACCCCATCCTCCCCCCAACCAGCCCAAAGCCCAGAAAGCTACAACAAGCTGCACATACCTTTTCAATTAGTTCATAGCTCTCCTCAAGTTTGAGCACTCTGTTTTGTATAGCTGTAGAAGCACGGTGATAGACATCCAACCATTCTTGATAATCACTTTCTGAAATCTCAGCCACAGCAAAACACAGAGTTCTTAAGCCTAGAGAGAAAGCAGATAATGATTCAGTATTTGTTAGACCCTTGCCTGATATGCCTGCAGTGAGTAGCTTTTGAAAGTTGAAATTATTCTGTATTTTATGTATGCTTACGCCTGATTTCAAATTACTGCTGCACATCTTGAGGAACTCTTTAAATATACATAAAGTAAAAATGAACTATAAATAGAAATTTATTCAACAGAGTAACAGTTTCTAAGAAGCTGAACGTAACAGAGGTGATGTATTTCACTGGAAAAAAGAGTAAATTTTTATGCAAGATTTGACTTAGTTTAAATGGTAAAAAAACATGAAGAAATCCCAACACTTGCTGAACAAGTATGCACACTGAAACATTTAAAGTGTAAGATTAAATCTCATTTCTGATAAAAAGATTTATAAACTTAAAAGTTGCTATGCTGGAAGGAAGTAAAGTTAAAATATATCAGCACAATGTTACAACTGCCCTTTTCACCCCTCCTCAATATTCTTAGGGAATTCTAGTTTGAAATTTATCATCTAGAAGCCAACTTTGAATCCCCTCATTTAACTTTCCCATCTCACGGATTGTTTCAGCTTTCCAAATTCTTAAAATAAAATCATCATATACCATTTGGCAATTTTACTTACCAACCTTTGAGCTGGTTGATATTATTAACAGACTTTTTTCCTTCAGCAAAAATCTGAATTTAGCATTACAGCAAGAATTTGAGACGGCATGATTTTAAGAAATATCTATTTTTTGACAACACACATTTAACACTCAATTTAGGTGTTAATTTAGTTAGGTGTGAATTTTCTAACAGCTCATTTTCACATATTACCAGATTTCTAGAGAATGAAGGTGACATAACTCTTTATATACTAGTTTGCAGTATATACTACACAGTTTGCAGGCCAGTAGATTTAGAAGGGGGCAGGCAGGATTAATGTAGTTACCCTTTGGTCACTTGCCCACTCTGCTCTAGGAGACAAACAGCACCACAACCAGGGATGGTTAAATGTAACCTTTATTTGGTCACAGGCTTCTGCAGCATACAGATCAGCACCAGTGGCAATTTTGAAATTATAACAGGTTGGGCATGAAATAATGCATGTGTCTTAGATGTAAGAGTAATTTAGTATCTTTTTTAGTAATTTTTAGTATCTTATCATTTTATCTTCAGGATAAAAACCATGTGTAATGTGGGTATTCTGACAACTAAACAACATCAGGAACACAGTGTCTCACCATTTAGACTTAGAAGAATAAACTCAAGGCTGACAACTCAACTGATTTTTTTTCTCTGCATAATAAGGATATGCTTACAAGGTCCAAAGCAATGAATATAGGTGAAGGGGAGGAAAGGAATCAATGTCTGACTAACAGTGATACTATTTCCACAATGCTTCCAACATATTTTCTGCAGACAATAAAATGAAGAAGAGAAATCCAAGTGTATGGAATGTCAGCAAATAGTTTTTTCAGGTATTTGCTTTCTCTTTTTAAATCACTGCCTAATTATACTTTTTTAAAAATTTTTAATATGTTTCTTTTCATTGTGACTTAAAAGAATCTTCCAAATAAAACGTGGAAAACAAAATATCATTAAGCCCGGTTGTTAACAGACTGGAACAACACAGGAAAATTACAGAGGACTTTTCTATTTATCCAAGCAGGCATTAACACTCCAGCTTAATAAATGCTTACATACAAATGCTAGCCATGCTAACCACTTCATTTTTGAGCAACACACCAAGAGCAGGCAGCAAATGCCAAGGACATACTGTCCTGCCACATGAAAGGATACTCATGAGAAACTTTGCAACATAGTTGGCTGCCATTTAAATCTGAAGTAAAAATAAATACCAAATTTTTAATCAATTCCAGAGATATGTGATTTTTTAAAGATTGAATTTTATGCTTTTTAAAAGTTAGAAATTCACTCTTCTTAACAGTAAATCTTTCAATCTTTTGCAAAGAAGGATACAAAACAAACTGAATAAACTTCTTAATTCTATCATATGTACCATGGTTCTAAAGGCAGATGGATTTTTTCACTTTTTATATTGATTTATTTAGTTCAACTTGACTGCTAAGGACTTGTACTACTGATGTAATGAGAATGGTAATTAAGAACTGGGTTGAAATTTTCACATCAATTCACATAGGATAGAAGACAGTGATCTAATTTGGTCTTTTCTGTAACCAAATATATACCTTATGACCCAAACTAACTTCACACCTAAGTAACTTTTTCTTGGCTAATTCTGGTTAAGCCTTTCTAGAACCCCAGAGTGTGTCTGAGGCTTTGGGCTATACCCTCAGTCAATTTTTTTTGGGGTATAGTTCTGCTTTCAACTTTATTGTAAAATTTATTCTACCTTTTTTACCTTAAGATTCCTTAAGACTAACCAAATACTTCCTGCAGAGATGTTGATATGAAAAACTAACAAAAGAAACAGATCTGTGACTTGTTTCTGCTGTCACTGGTAGAACCAAGAGACTGAAGCTGCTTAATACACTAGCCAAAACTCTAAATTCCATGATAAACCAGAAGACAAAACCTAGAGAAGTCAAATGCATGACAAAAAAATGACCTTTCATGATAACAAGAATATCTGGCCAGAGATCAGTTAACAAAACATAAGCACTGCTTTTTAGTTTCCTTCCCAGTGTAAATTTATTTTTAAGACACATTAAAGATAACTTTAATGTTCTAGCAGTGTATTAGAAAAACAAAGAGGTAGCAACTCTGCAGTTCAGATTCCCATAACTCATATAATTCTGCTTCCAACTTCTCTCTACCTCATTGATAAATTGTAACAGTATGATACTGCACAGTACAACACTATAATCCTCTTGAGATACTAAGGGGGAACGGCATGGAACATCTAGGAGCTATGCAGAAACGTTTCTACATTCTGCTTTTCTCATCACATCTGTACTGTGAAATCCAATATAATTAAATAACTAACTGGCTGCTTGTATCAATCATCTTAATTTCACAGTCTTTTAAATTTTACTTACTATTCCTACTTCACAAACCCTCACAGAGAGGTTCCACACCTCTGGCAACTGTTTTGTAAAAGCGATTATTAAAACTGCAGACACCAAAACAAATCATATGGACACTGGCAATCCCCCTTATTTGGACTGGTGACAGAAACAATAAAGCTGAAAGCTACCTTAAAAGCACTACACTCATAATTTCCAACCATCTTTACTTTGGCTACTTCTTCCTGTGTGCCCATCCCTACAGCATCACTGGGTATGGACATGAAAGCAGCCATGGGAAATGAGATCTTCACAGAAACAATGTGCTATGTGTTTGCTCTCTGGAAAAATATGTTTTGGTTAAAAGATTCTACTGTATACTCTGTGGGTGTGTGGCTTGTTTTTTAGGGTTTTTTAAAGCATGAACTTATTAATAAAATTGCTTAAGAAGAAGACTTTTCTTAAGGAGACATTGCTAAAACAGAATTTTCAAACATAACATGAGTAAAACACTACAGCAAGACAAAATTTAAAAAATAGGAATTTGAGCAGTAACTGAATTTAATATTTATTTTTATACTGAATAATATCACCCACCTTCTGTAGCAAACTGCTCTAGATGTTTTAAGGTAATTTCTTTGTATTTTGAACTTTCAGCAAGACGGTCATAAATTACAGTATCCTACAAAAGAAATAAATATAGCTCAGAACACTTTAATCGAAAAACTATTTCTGTTATGGGTAGACAATACAAATCATGCAGGAAAAAGGCTGAAAAATGGAAATGTATTATTTGAGCATCAAAAATTAATAGACATAATCTTATTTCAAAAGTTAAAGGACTTCTTAATCCTCAGATTTTCTAAATCTACAAAGTCTGCTATAATGCAGTCTTTTTCTTCTACATCTTTGGATGTTATTTCCCCTTATTTTGAAACATGCCATAATGCTGCTCTCCTCTTTTAATATTATGCCCACAAAGTAAAATTAGTGCTTCATAACTGTCATTCTCAGATTTTTTGTAGCCAGCTTAATAAATGGAATATTAACAACAGGTTCGGGTTTTTTTTTCCCCTAGAGAAGACAAAAAATGGACATTTATATTTAAAATCTTCCTTTCCCTAAACCATTCTGGAACCGGATTTCAACTCCTTCCTCCTCAAACTTGACTCAATATACAGGCTGAGAACTAATGAGCAACTCTCCATTCCCCTATGCATTATGATAAGGATACCTTCTACAGGTCCTGCTTTGGGAAAATTGACTTCTGTGTAATATCAGTGGCTGGCTAACACTCCCATCTGGCCAGTTCTGCTAGATTACTATCTCTATCTAGTGATCCATGCCCAGCTACTCCAGCAAGTAGTTAATACATGTTCATCCATTTTCTAGGGAGTACAGAAGGAAGCAATTATTATTAGGAAACATAAAGGTATTAGTCCAGTAGAAAGAGTAGGATGAACAGAGCTGTCATACCTTCATAGGCAGTTAGTAAGAAAGGATATTAACCAGTTCATCACACTGAACAGCTACATAGCAAAACAATGTAAATTGAAAGAGGAACATCAACATTCCTTCCCTTACATTTTCAATGTTTTGACTGCAGTTATTACAATCTTTTGCTTTTGTATTTTTATTGGTAGGATGTATTCTTTGTTACAGTGAAAAAAGAATAAAACTCACAGCTCCTTTGCAGTAGAGTCTTAATTTCCCTGATGGTGTGCGAACTATCACGGACATTCTCTTCCTAGTGCTGAAAGAGAAATAAATTCTCTATATAAGGCGGTTCATAAATATAAGCATTTACCAATATTTTACCTAATAATATTAATATATATCTTACATTATACAAAGAATAAAAGTCAGTACTATCAATTCTGAATTATGCTTTCAGCTGACTGGGATGGAAAACATTTTTGTGCCTACCAATTAAAATGAATACTATTTTTCTGTGCATACTTCTGTAGGCCTTTTTCCATTAAAATGATATTAAGAATTTTCACCTTCATCTAGATACTGTATGACAAAAAAGCACCTTAAAGCATGAAGCACTTATCGTGAATATCATAAATAGATAGTGTATCATGGACTGTTTCAGTTTTTTCTTCCTTCCCAGCCAGCCAGAATCACTCATACACTGTACTGTGCTGCAATCCTATTACTGTTATCCCAGAGTTTCATTTATCATGCAAAGTTTTCAGTATGCTAAGAGCTGGAAACGAGCTGGACTAATTTTAACTACTCTCTGGCTCTCAGTTGTTAATAAAATCCAAGTAATTTTTTCTTTTTGTTCTCATAACTGAGGTAGAAATTGGAAGAAAACATGGAGAAGACTGTTACAGTCTGCTTTCTGTCTTCTTCCCTTTGAGGTTTGCCAACAAGCATTCTTTAGGTGCAAGATCATGTCCTGTCAAGATGTGTATTTATATAATAAGTTTTTAAAATTTCAACTTTATAAATAAATCTACAGAAACTATTCAGGGAGCAAAACACTTCTCATAGAACAATTCACAGTAAAACAGAGATGGAAATAAATGGTCCTTTAACAATTTTGGTTCCAGCTGAAACTGAATCCCATTTATACATCATCAAGGAGCATTATTGTATAAATGGTTCCTGAAGTTCAGACTCCCATGGAAAACATCCTGTAATTGGAATGTGGACATAGGTTAAGGAGAGAAATTTATAATTATAGATGAAGTAACAGGCTGAAGAGTATCTTCAGGAAAACATTTTCTAATTTCTCCTGGGTGTGCACTCTGTTTCAAGTAAAAATTTCTGAAAGGTAATATTAAATGACATTGTTGCTGTGAATACTGCACAAAAGCCCATACAAAGCCATTAGCTACTGCAACTTCTTTTCCATTTCACCTCTAAACCTCAGATAAGTAGAATTCCAAAAAGCCTTAGACAGTGTCCAGTTGTGAATCTACTTAGACAACACTGGAGAAATAAGGATCATCTAAACTACAGTTAAGCTGCCTAAAATAAAAGCATGTCTCAGATCCACAGTGATTCCAGCCAAGACTATCTAGCTTCTGCTACTTGAATTCATTACACTTGCCAGAATGTTCAATTCAGAAATAGTGAAGGAATTACAGTAGGTGAGGGGTGTATAAAACAATAATTTGATCTATTTATCCTTGACAGGTAAAAACTCAGCAGTTTTGTACTTGTCTTGCAATACCAGAAGATTGCAACCTTGAAGTCCTGTATGGAGTTGCATATTATTCTACTGAAGATGTATCAAAGAATCACCAATGACTTCCTGTAGCATTCTGAATTTTAGCTATACAGACAGATATTGACTGACATAAACTTTCTTAGTAAAACTGCAATAAAGCTAATGACCAAGAGCTACTGTCAAGGACTTCTAACTTCTTAAAAACCTTTTTATGGCAGTGACAGTTTTATTTCCTTTTCCTGGTGAACTACAGTAAGCCACTAAATTGCACTACTGCAAATAATTGTAATTGTGAGACCACTGTTTTGTTCTGCTTGTTCTCTATAGACTCAACATGAGCAGCCATAAAGATGACCTGGTTACAATGGGAAAAATATTGAACAGAAAATGTTTGCTGAAATAGTGACAGAGAAAAAGCCTGGAAGCCTAGAAATTGGAGGCATCCTGAGATACCATCAATATGCACAAAACTTACCTAGAATTTTTTGTCTGGAAAAGGGAGAAATTAGGAATTGACAAAAATCTGGAATAATAAAAATTTGTCTTGGAGAAAAGAACCCACCATCATCTACTGGCAGTCCCAAGTGAAATACAGAAATTAGAAGCATCTACTGATTGCTAAATGTGGTTGTGTCCTGCATTTCCTTATGTCTGTGCCCCACACAAATGACTTACCAGAGAGTCAGCCCCAACACAGAGCCTGTCTAAGAGTCAGCCCCAAGCAAATCATCCTCATCCTCATCCCCAAGCACACCCTCAAGGGGTGTGCTTGTATACATTTCTCTGCTAACAGTAATTTTTAATAATCTGCAATTAAAAAGTAGGTAAAAGAGCCCCCATGTCCTTGAGTGCTATGGAATCCTGCAAACCCACTGTTGGGATCGCTATGGACCTGCAGGCTGGGTAACCTAACTAAGATGCAGAAGAGCTGGTAATTCCCAAGGAGTTGCAGTGGAATTATAAATAGACAGAAGCATCTTAAAGAGACAGAAATACTTCCCTAAGTCACAAGATTTGCCAAGCAGCTCTTGGTAGGTCCAGTTACTCTATCACCTGACTTTACTTAGTATTAAACAACCACAGAAAACAAACACTGCTACAGAGGTTTTGGTATCTCCTCTGTCAGCCACTCACTTTTTTTACTTTTAGAAGTAAAGTCACAAAATCAGTGTGTTCTGGAGCTTTCTGAATAGATGAGAGGAGGTAAGGCCCCAAATGCTCTAGGATGCCTTCTGTCTGCCCAGCAGAACAGCTAAGACAATGTGGATTACTCATGAAACCAACTACACAGAAGAGACTAATCAAGGTATGAATTACAGGTAAATACTGTAAATACAGGTAAATACTTCTCTTTTCACAGGCAAAAGTGTAATCACTGAAAAAAGAGAGTATCAGAATTGACAAGTCTACCAAGTATTCCTACAAATTCTACTTCTGCAACATGCTTCTCTGTAAGACTGTTCTATCAAATCTTGATGCTGTTGCACTCTACTTGCAGAAGAGTCTTAATCGGTGAGGAATTTATTGGCATTTTTTCTGGGAAAAACTTGGAACACCTGCAAACTCTTAACTCAACAGTTTATTCAAAACAGATTACTTCTCTGAAGGTACATGCTCCTACCCATACAAATAGTACTGTTATGGAGCCAAAATTTCTCTTGCTGTGCAACACGGGTGACCTCTAGTGCTTCCAACAAGTCAATTCCAAGCACAGCTAAATACTGCAGAATATCAAAAACACCTATAAAAACTGAATACCTAACAAAATTCTGGGACCAGTATCCACCAAAAAACTTGTACCTCCAAAGGTTGAGATTTAAAAGCAATTCTCGCACCTCCATAAAGTATCACAGTTTAAATTACAATTTTAGACTTATGCAGAAGTTTTTAAAAAATCTATGAAATCAAGACAAAGATCAAAACCAGAAACAAAGTAGCAATCCTTCACTGCTACTCCAGAAACACAATATGAACTTTCACAGAAGTCAAATTAACAGCAATGCACTTTGCACTACATATTTGGTAACTTACAAGAAAAATAAAATGCAAGTAATGCCTGCAAAAAAAGTGAAATCATGACATAAATCTAAAAAATTCACCTATGTCCTCTACAATATAAAAAACCCCATTAATTGCAAACAGATGTTAAAATACATTCAAAACTATAAATATTACTTTCTGTTGAATCTTTCATTGTTTCATACTATTATTGCTATTACTATAACTATAGGCAACTAACTCTGATTTCACACAACTTATCTTCAGTCTGTCTCTCATGCATTGGATTGTTTTATTTTTCTCCTTTTTTTTTTTTGTTTTGTTTTTAGCTAAGCTTAAGGGAAATATAATATGACAGGAAGGAAAGCAACAATCACTTCCCACAGGTACAATTATGAGTAATCATTTTAAGAAGAAAAGGAACTTCCTCTACATGCAAATGTCTTCCTTATCCTGTGCCAAAGTAAGCAATAGGCCTACACAAACATTTAGAACACAGGAGCATGCAGAGATACAATATAAACAGCTCTGTATAAGAATTGAAACTGCATCCATATTTCTTATGGGTACATTTATAACTCCAAGAATTTTACCATAAAATTTTTACTGAAAGCAAAAGATGTGATAAATCCATATCCCAAGTAAGCCAACTGGTCAACTACTGCAGTGATGCTGCTCAGAAGATATTGAATCTCAGTCTAGAGTATTTAAACAAGCCATAATTATACAAGTATATTTAAGGTCAAATGCAAAATTTAATTTAGCAGTAATGATAAATACACTTATTTTTTGATAAATCATATGGTGTCAGGGTTTTCAGAAATACATTTAGAAGTTTGAACACTTTCTTATATTATTTTCCACAGATTTTTTTAAGTTTTGATATCAAAGTTTTTTTTTAATCTTTGCACAAAGGCAAAAGTGAAAAATATAAGTCATAATGTAGACAACAAGAAAAAAAAGAGCCTCCTAAAATTTTTTACAGTAAATCAGGCAGTGTAATCTTAATCATGTACTCTGGTCTGTCTATAGTGCCTTTACATATTACACAGACAGAAGCTACACAACCTGCATACTTTACCTGTAAAAATATAAAAAATGTAAGCATTTTTATCCATGAGAGAAGTGTCTAAGTATTTTCACAAAAAGACACCAAGTACAAATTTACCTTGTAAATTCCAGGACATTTAGCAGTTCATATCTCTCTTCCTGTCCCAACTGAAGAATAAAAAAAAACAAACCAGAGGGTAAGAATTCAGAAAAAAAAAGTCAAGCAAAAGAACCAAAACCAATCAAACAATATATCAATACTAATGTATCACAATGCAGTTATTCAAATTATTTAAACTAAAACATAAGCAAATGCAGTAAATTATAATGTTATTCCAAAGTACTTACAGATTCAATGATTACTGAGTCAGGTGTCCTTCCAGTGAATACAAAACGAAGATTCCTGGCTGCTCTGACCAATGCTCCTTCATCTGCAGCAAGTTCAATAGTTATTTTACAGATGTACCAGAAAACTGTTAATCATGATTTAATCAACACAGTCCAGGCTTTTCTACTTTTCACTTCCTTTTTCCTTTATGGATTTTAAGATTAAATGTGGTGCTGGAAAGAACTCTGTTTCTGCTGTGAAAACTGATGAAATGAATTAACAGTTTAGAAAAAATAACCCCTGAAAGGAACACACCTCTCAGCTCAGTAATGAGAGCACCCTCTCTAAAGCACCTAGGCTAGCACCTTCCCCAGGTTACTGGACAATGTTCAATGCTTTTTGTTTAAGTTCTGTTGGAATAGTGGTAAGTCATTGCTGTAAATAACAGATAACTTCAATGTCTACACTCAAGAAATCAGCAACCACATCTCCAACAGTCATCAGCTGTCTCCAAGTGGCTCAGGATGTCAGAATGGAGTCTGCTTGTGAAACAGTGAAACCGTGCCATGACCCAGTGAACTTTATTTATGGCCACTACTCTGCCCTTTTCTTTCAGTTGTTGAAGGCCAGGATTCACAGAGCCAGCCACCTAGAAGCTGGGGAGCCCAGGAAGAACTTCTACATTTGAGGTAATTTTTCCCATCATAAATTGTAACACATTAGCTCATAGCACATTAGCACATATTTTAATCATTCTGCCTTGCTTAATCATTTCCTGAATTCAAAAATTTTCTATGAATCACAATAGGCTTGAAACAGACCTTTTGCACAATAATCTTTTCTCAGTCCTTAATAGAATTTATCACAATTTCTATCCTATTAAAAACATTTCTGTTTTGATTACACAGTCTCTGTTTTAAATCAGTATCATGGTTACCAAGTATAGAATAGGCTTATAGAATGAGCAAGGACATCAATTTGTGTCCTGATTTGATTTTATTTACTTCTGAGCACTTCCTTTAGAACTCCACAGCAATCTGACAACACCATAGCAGTGCTGTATAGTTACTGATTCTTTGCCCTTACATAATTCACATAACATTCAAATGTATTTTCTAATGAAAATTAAAAAAGTCTACATCCTTTTTAAAATAACTGATTTTAGCTGATACCAATTACTTTTTGAGGGATAAGTTCGGGGTTTTTTTAATTTTGGAAGATTCTTCAAAAACAATAAACTGAGTAAAATTTGCTTGTTGAGTTGACAGAATATGTTCACTGAATTATTTGAGTCTCACCTGGAGATGCTGCTTGATATATAATTTTATCACCTTCTCTTTCTGGAACTGCTGTATGACACACTGCCATCATTGTCAAGAACTCACATATTATAGGTGCAGTTGGCTAAGAAAAAAAAAATAGGTCACAGTGTGATTCATAATTTAAGCAATAAACAACCAAAATGTCATAATAGATACAGAAAAATAATAGCCCAGAAAAATTTAATGAAAGGTACCTCTCTTCTTTAAATACTATCTGTAAACTAATTTCAGCATGCACATACTTACTTGCATACTGCTCTACTTACATACTGGTTATATAAATAGAATTTACTGGCATTTGCTACCATAACAATCAAAATTAGATAACCAGAAACATGGAACAGTTCAAATAATTACTTTTTAGGGAAGGTAAGTATGAATGATGTATTGAAAGAATTTTACTTTATTCACAGAAGTCTCTTTGGATGTTGTAATTTTTACTAAAAAATAGTCTCTTCTACTTTTGTCTAGTACTGTATTTGACAACACTTTTTGAGAACTTTTAGAAAGATGTAGAAAACAAAAATCACATGGAAAATGTTGCAAGATCAGACTGCTTTAAAGATGAATATATCAGGCACTTCAAAATGTTAAAAGTGGAAATGATTTAAAATTATTTAGCCAAAAGAGGGGTAAAGAGACATACAAGTAGAATACTTGATTGGACTGGACAAATCCAGCTAAGAACCTTACTACTGCAGCTGGCCTTTACAACATGAATGAACTGACTGGTTTGAAAGAAACTCCAGCATTCCCTGTATGTGAGCTCAAAGCAGCTGCCACCTTGGCTGAGGGTTTCTTGTAGCATACTTACGGTATTTCAGTTTTGTATTTCAGACTAAGAATAACATTACAATTACTTTATAAAATACAATAATCTCTGAAAACCTAATTTAATTCTGTAGTGCAGAAAACTAATGGGAGCAAGTTCTGTTTCTCTTCCACTGATGGGTCCCAGATCCTCTAAGATGTATTCACAAAGCTGAATTACAAATTCTTTTCCAAAGAAAATACATTTAAAATACAGGGTTGAAAGCTCTCTTTGAGTGTGTACCTGAATTTTTAAGATGCATAAAGACGCATTTTTATAGCATGCTTGTATTATATATATTTAATAATACATATCTACCAGAAAATGTTGAAGATTCAATAATTGCACACCAAAGCACTTCAACAAGAGCAGTAATAGCTGATTCCTCTTTCCAACTCTGCCACTCTCCCTGTTACTAGCACTGCAAATATAAATGTACAGGCCTGTGCAGGTAAGTGTAAGAGTCCCCTTTGATTTAGATACACTTGAGAATTGTTCTCAGACTTCTACCATTAAAGACTGCCCCACTGGTAGGAAAAAGATGCTTCACTGTCAGTTAAACTGGAACTAGCCTCTTGCAAGGACAACATTTAAGAAAGGAAAAGAGCAATTTACTTTAACTCTTCAAAGAGAACAAACAGTTACACTGTTTAAAGTAGGTGTGGTTATGACTAGGTAAAAAAATCCCTCGCGCAAACAAAAAGCAGAAATTGATAATGACAGTACTGTTTCTTAATCAGATAATAAATAACTTATTTTCCTGAGAAATGTATTGTCTCTTTGGGGCAAAGATAAGTCTCCAAAATGCCTCCTTCATTTCATGATCTGAAGATCTAACCTTATGGAAGCATGTACACAAACCAAATGCATATGGTAAACTCCTGACTCCTGTCCAAGCCCAGGTAAGTCATGTCAGGATGTTAAGTTAGCTCAGTTTATCCTGAAAGCTTCAATGGATGTCAAGACATCATCTGAACAGCAGGAGTACCAGTAAAACACCCAGAGAAGGAAGAACATAAGACTACTTCAAACTTATACCATCTGAACCATGACATCAAAACAAAAAACATGGGGAGAAAATAAGGGGTGGATCTAATTAACTTATATCAGCAACAATTATTCATGAGCTCATGCTGATTTTGTATAAATACACAATTTATTTGTTTTCCCTCAAAGGACATGATCTTTTGAATTACTGGAAGCAATGGCTTCATGTCACAAAACAATGACAATTGATTCTATTTAACTTACATGGTTGTTCTGAAGATTGTCCAGTAATGACACATCACTAAATGTTTTTTCTTCTCCATTTTGTGGGCCTTGCCTAGAAATAATTGAGTAAAAAAGAGGTCACTCTTAGCATGATTTTAACAGTTTATATACAAATCATCCAAACACAAGTTTTGGGCTATAATAAAGGCTGCAATCATGTATTGTGAGAAAAAGAATTGAAAAGATACTTGTCTCACATTTCCAAAGTTTATTTAATTTAAAGAAACCTTGGTTTATACAAATACGCTTAAATCCAGCAAAGTTTTTCTGCTGAATTTAGGTAATGAAGGATGAAGTAAAAATAAATCCACAATGTAAAACTGAGGCTTCTTGTCTTCTGGTCTCTAGAATGAGATTATAAAAGGGGCACAAAAAATATACAGGCCCAAAGAGACCACAGCTCATCAAGAAATTAGCATTTTTAGGGTAAGTTTCTAAATGTCTGTAGAAAAGCAAGTCTGGAATCTGAAAGAGGTAAACAAATGAGTTCAGACATCAGAAAAGTCTGCATGCAGAGAATTTGCTTTTTATTGCGTATGATCAAAAAGGAACATATGAAATGGAAAGATAAGGAAGACATAACAACAGTGGTTAATATGGACTTAAGAGACGCAAGGAGGAGATGGTTCTGGAGAAGACATACACTAGCATCCCCCAAATTGCACAAATATTCTGGCTGAATGTGAGAGCTCAAATATGTAGATACCTCTAGGAACATTTGTTACTGCAGCTGACTACAGCTACAGTCTTAATACTACAGCCTAAGTATTAAGACCATCTAGATGACTTTGAATTTTAGTAAAACAAAACTGCTGAAATGTGAATCCAGTTGAAGGAATTTTTTTCTCATTTACTTTAGATTACATAATCTTACAAAGAATAAATATATTTGGTGATTTAAGTTGAAGAATAACCATATACATCAAAGGCAGTCTAAAGATTCTCTATGAAAACCAAAAGTGAGCTGTTTTAGTCCTGCAGTAAGTACCATGGAGGAATACAAAGTGCAGAATCTCCTCTGTACTGCCATGCAAGGAGTACTTTTTCTAACTTTGTAATTATAGCAAAACATCTGAAGTATGCTTCTTCACCAAGACTTCTTTTCTGAATGCAAAACAAATAGATCTTGAGGTGCCAAATACTAACATCTTCAGACACATTATATTTGTTCAGAGCCTAAGCTTTAAGCTTTGTTTGCTTAAAGCTTTCTGATATAAATTTTCTGGATTCGCAGTGTTAAAACACAGGAAAATATTTGCAGGTGTAAGTTTTAACGAAGCAGAGAACAACTCTTTCTAATACAAAAAAAAGATACAGAAGATTTGGGATTTAGTATATTAGTCATGTTAGGGCTAGAAATGTTACTGGCACAAAGAGATTTTATTAATTGCAATAGATTTACACACTAAGAAATTTCAAATATAATTTTTTTAAGTATTTCTAATATATTCTTTGCCTATAAGGTTTGGATTCATTTTTTTTAAAAACTACTGTTGGAATATCAGTTTATCCATTTCAGATGTCTTCATAAAGATATTTATGTGAATAAATATTTACTCAAAACCAGTCTTTTTTCATTAATGGTTTATAAGCAAGCATGCTTCATTTCATGTAAGCACTGCCTTGTTTTAATGAAATTCCTTGTATGCAGTTAAGCAAACTTATGTATCTTTAGGAAACATTTTCCTTCTATATCAAATGATATTCAGGTCAGGTAAGATTCTGGGTTATGGCTGTGAACTACATTTTATGTGTTGCAGGAGGAAATTTTCTGCCTTTTTTTTTTCTATCTAAACAAAGAATTATTAATTCTAATTTAGTCATTATTTTTTTCCTTCAAATGTTTTCAACAAAAGATGACAACATGTTCCAATTTTGTGTTCCAAGTCTTGTTGTCACTTTCAACAAATAAAATAATGGTAATTTAAAGACTGTAAACAACTTTTCTTTCTGTGATGTATCTGAGCTTATTTTGAATGGTATTGCAAATATTTAGTGTAAGAAAGTATGATGAAGAAGCACAAGGCTTCATGCAGATGACAGCAGAAAGGAAGCCAGGACTTTTCTTTCCTGAAGTCCTCATTAAGACATTAATGTTAGTCCCAGGTGTATTTGGGTGCTGTAATCTCAGTTCCAGTTAAGAACTATGTAGTGCTAATATTCTAAAACTATCTGGAGGAAGTAAAATAGCAACAATAACATCACATATTTTTCACTCTCAAATATGGATTTTTTTTCTAAACATAGTATTGATTATTACTAACATACTACTGACTACCAGTAGAAAAGTGTGATTAAAGTTAACATAGTACCAGATATATAATAAAAGACAAAACTTTCTCTCCAATAAGTAGTTCTGAATTGCACCAGGACTGTCAGTATAGCGACTGCACTATATTTCAGGGATCCACTTAGAGATTCTATTCCAGAGTATGCAACCTAATGCCACAGAATTTGAACGGCATAACTTTGTGTAAGATGGTCAGTCTGTGTGAATTCAATGCTGAATTAACTTCTGAGCAGTAACATATCTCACATTCAGCTCCATCTCTAAATATACTGCTCAGTATTTTTAAACCTGAATCTTCAAGAAACAGCAGAAGCTAAATGATTTTTAGAGCTTACCAATCATCTGAAGGAACACTATAATCCTCAGGCTCAGGGCAATGGCTGCACAAGAAGCAAGGAAAAAACAGAACAGGGACAGGAGAAAGAATCACAAATGCTAAAAAATTGGATCATGTGTTAAAAAGAAGTAGTTAGTTAATAAAACAAAATTACCAAAAAGCCCTGCTTTGTAGCTATTTTGCTAGTGCCTAGATTGCAATGAAAATTGCAAAAATATGGTCTTTCTATTGAGACTTCATAAACTCTAACAAACCAAGTTTTTGCAAGTCTCCTTCAGGCTTTTCTTGGTTACAACATTAAACAGGGTAAACAATGGCAAAACCATGCATATTGAAGATATTGAGGCTGCCTTACAGCAGAAAGCCTGTGATATCTCAACTTTATTTTTTTCCTCTTTGCAAAAAGAGACTTCGTGACAGACGTGATCCTGTCTCTTATGAGTAATATTTTATAGTCACAAAAAGCTGACTGAGTTGTAGATATTTTCAGATGTAAGTTTATTTTAACTACAGTATTAATGCATGAGTACATATGGACAGGCAGAGGCACACAGATGAAGGAATATATAAAAATACCTACCCATATGCAATTCCTGCTACTGTACACTTCTTAAATTGCATGACATTGCATGTCAGGGTACCCGTTTTGTCAGAAAATATATATTTGACCTAAATGAATGATAAAATCCATTATACATCAACATTCAGCAGTTAGTGACATATCTAGTACAATTCATGACTATCAACATATGAAATATTTTTACCTGTTCTGCAATTTTAACAGTTTATAGGAAAAAATCCAACAACAAAATCAATACATAAACATGGCAGATACACAGCCTTCATACCCACTTCCAAAGAAATCAATCAACTGAGATGTCAGGAAACTTAAGATTTCTTCAGTGCACAGTGGTGTAATTAACCATCCCTCACTCTACATTTTGCTGAAGTGCAAGAAACTTGTGAAGACCACTGAATTTGCCAGTAAAACAGTAAACTTCGGACAGAAAGCAATATGCTAAGTAAAGTATCTATATATGCAAATCTTTTTGACATAGATGTATCTTCTTAAAGGCCACATCTTAGTAAAAGCACAACAGCTCAGAAATGCCAAATTACAGGAAAAGGAGAAATATATTCCTTTCTACCTACTCTACATCTTCTATACCCCTGGCATTATAAATCCTTCCGTTCCAGAAACTACTAGGTAGAGCATTTTAAAATTCAAAGCTGAAGTACATGAACCTGTGATATTTTTATGTTTTGTTTAAACCTGATCTTATGAAAAAAAGTTAATATATGAAGAAATGAGGTTGTCTGTGATGAACCAAAAGTTCTATGAGTCACAGGTAAACTTCAATTCATTAAATTTTACTTCTAATTTAAAAAAAATCCAAGAATTCTTAATTAGGAGTTAACTACATTATATCTGGGACTAATAAAACTATGTATTAGTAAAAATGTTTCTGAGGAACTATGCCTTAGTAAAATCAGCAGTAATAAGAATCTTTCTGTGTCAGGTTTATGCAGCAAATAGTATATTTTATATTTTTGTGTGTGTGGGCACAATGGAAAGTGGGAATTGCAGCTAAAAAAAGTCAACCTTTTTTCCCAACACCAAAGTTTTGCCTTTCTTAAAACCTGAAGATCTCTTGGGGCAAATCTCTTCATTACATGTGCAACCCTCATGTACTTCAAAGAAGAAACCTGCTCTTTTTAGTAGAGTCCCTCGGTCTCCTTACAAAAATCTGCTCAAATTAAGAATCTGCCGAAAAAATGACAGTGGAGATCCCAAGAAGCCTGACTAGCTCTTAATGGTGAAGGAGAATTTGATGAGAATCCTAAGAAATGAAGACAAAACTACTGAAGTCAAAAGGAAGGAATGTGTTGGAATGTGAATAACAAACTAGCTGCAGAGATAGAAAAAACAGATTGTGTAAAATGTAACAGAAGGAAAGCTAAGATTCAACAAAGACTCTTCCCTACTAGAGAAGCTTGTACTCCCCTTCAAAGCCAGCAAAAGAACAAAATTTTCTGCACATACATATTAAACCCAACAGGGAAAGGCTCTGTACTCCTCTATGTAGACCAGTCATAAAACATGCTAACCTTCAAGCAGTTTTTCCAAATGACACATATTAGTCCCTAGGACTGCTTTACTATATGGCTAAATCTGAGCTATTGGTTTTGGAAAGCTAGAGAAAACTTTTACAAGCCCATGCAATAAAGTAAAGATTTAGTTATGAGAACTTCTAGATTAGGAAATGCAAGAACATGCATACTTGTGTTCATAATACAATTCAATTAAATGAGCATGTAATTTATTTCCCACAGCAAGAGCTGCTCACCACCAGTGTTCCAGAAAGCTCAGCACGTTTTTAAAGCCAGACTGCAAATACAACTGACTGAAAGAGCAAATACCATGTGTAGTTCTTCTAGAAGCACACCCTCTGCCCCAGGCACACTTGCTCTAAGTCATACTTCTCAAATATGAACATATAACAAGTGATGTCTTGTGAAAAGTCAAACTGATTTTACAGTATTAAAAGATAACTCCAAAGCACAAAGAATTAAGCCCAAATTTCCAGGGTTTAATTCAGGCCCCATTCCATTCACGGCTTCCAGTCTTTAGTGGCAAGAAAAGAGGACATGCATAGAACTGATTCAACCCTGAGATACTCGCTGTCACTTCTGAGGAATGCAGACAATGTGAGAAAAAAACTGACATACTGAAGACACACTTTATCATAAATGTATATACTGAGACTAAATTTTATGCCACAGACAGCCTTAATGCTCAAAATTCCTTTGATTTTGCAACTTTATTGATACACTTCAATCTTCTGTGATTACCACATGCACATTGATACAGAAGAGATTGTTCATTTAATACTGGCTTTAATTCACTGATACTGCAAAGTAGTTTTAAAAATATCTGACAAAACAAAGAGAATAGAAATAAGCAAATACCAAGTCAAGAGTGTATTTTTTTAAAAATAAATCCTCACAAGAATAATTTCAATACAAAGTTAGAATCAGTAATTCTTTTATCTACCTGTCCAAGTTCTTCATTGAGATTGGAAGTACGAGCCATTGCAGCAGTGTCTGTAGGTTCATAGTGCATATCTATGTCCTAGAGATAAAAAGTACATGTAATTAAAAATCTGTCCTTCAGAATTTTCACAAAAAGTCTAGCACGTAAATAGAGCAGTTAAGTGTAGAAGAAGAGATCACACATGAATGGATCGATCTAAGATTGTTTCAACATGAGAAGCCACAGACACTATCAGATAATTTCCAAGAGTCCCCAGTAGAAATAAGATTTTCTCACGGGTAATTTTGCTCAGATTATTTCTAGTGATCAGTATATTGAAAAACAGTTGACCCACACATTTAAAATGACATTAGCAACAAGCAGAAATGACTCATAGGGAGAAGTCAGTATTACCTATTTCTATTGTATGCACAACCAGTCATTTCTAAATAGCAAGATAAATATATCTTGAGATAAAAACATGAAGATAAGTTTGAGAGTACACAATAAATGTAAGATACAATTCATATGGTGTGAATTCCTTTCCTCTTACTTGTTAAATAAACATCAGAGTTTGTTATCAAATACAGTAAAAGATTAAAACATTGTCAAACATGGTAATGTAGTGCAACAGATTGCAGATGACCAACTTCTCCATACAAATATAATCTACACACAAAGAGAAATATTACTTAACATAAATGTCCAGAGTCCCAGATTAGGATAAATAAAAGGCAACTAATCCCTTATAATGAGAAACTGGGGCAAGAAAGGAAGTTAAAGCAGCCTTTCTGATTTCTTGTATAAACAGTGGTAATCTACACATTCAAGATGGGTCTTTGTTGAATATTTATTTTAAAATACAGAAAATTAAGGAAGAATTACACTGCATTCTCCAATTTGTGAACATTTTGTTTTACAGCACAAAAAAAAACCCTCAAAAAATCGAAACTAGCTGACTGCTCACGAGAGTATTTAACTTTTAAAATAAAGCATATGTTTCACCTGCTACTTCACATGCATTCTTATTTATATCTCCATAATATATCTTACACATACAAATCTATTTCACACATTTGATCAAGGAATCAGATTAAAGTGTTCAGAATGCTATGATAAATTTACATTCGGAAAAAAATGGAAAAATTGAAGGCATGTTTACATGGCTTTAAGGAAAACAGCTCACTCCCACTCAGAGTAAACCTTTCATTTTCCCCACTAATTCATTAAGAAAAAAAAAAGAGAGAATGTCAAAATGATTTTTAAATATTTCATAAGGGATAATACTAGCAGACACTGATACTGCCTTTGTACAATGACCCCCACTCCATTAAACTAGGGTTGTGCTCAGAAAAAGTAACAACCAAAAGCAAAATGCCAAAGCAAAATGCCAAACTCTCCAGCATTGCAAAACACATTCTTCTGATCATTCTGAATGAAACTGGTATCTGAATACCAAAAATGAGAAAGTAAAAAGCAGAAAAACACTGTCAAGAGACTGAAATGTTATAGTTCATGGCTTAAACATTGATGTGAAAAGCTGCATCACCAAAGCCCACCTTGAATGGGCCCCATGAATGAAACCCTGGACTGTGAGTTAGTAAGAGAACTTGAGATAAGATAAAAGGATACTTTTGTTCAATCATCTCAGCTCTGGGAAGAAACAGATAGGGCTGGGAAAGCATCCACTGGAGAGCCAAGCCCAGCAGCTGCCCTGAAAATCATCCCTCCCTAGCTTTGGGCTGGGGAAGGCCACAACTCCCAACCTTATCTCCTGCTGCCAGGTTTGAACAGACTCTCCACCCACCAAGGGTGGAGGAGGAGGAGGGCCTTGGCTGTGTGGTGCAACCTCTGGTCAGAGGCAGTGAACACCCATCCTCCATCCCACAAACTGGCTCAGCTGTGAAACAACCCCCCACCACCCCAGGAAAGCCACATCCACAGGACATTCATGTGAGGTGAGGAGCAAGCCAGGGGGTGTCACAATCACCAAAGACCCCCAAAGTGCTCCCCAGACTCATTCCTGAAGCCATGCCTCAGAGCACCACACATGATGCAAAATGATGCAACCAATCCAGAGTCTTGCCAGAGCCAGTCTCAAACTTGCCCTGGACATCTCCACATGGCCCAAATCAGGCTGGTTAATTAAATATTGAATTCTATGCCTTTCAGAGGGGGACACTCACCACCAAGAAGACCAGATGGAGAGGACCAATGACACATTGCTGGGACCCACAGAGGGATGATATATTTCTACCTAATCTGATATATTTCTATTTAATCTCTCTCACTCTTACTATCCCCTCCACCCTCTTTTTCTATTCCCTTCTTTCTAATTTACGGTTAGATAAAATGTATCAATTCTTTGGTATCAACATTTAAACTCGTTTGGCTTTAATCATGTTTTGGGGAACATCTGAACCTTAAGTTTCTCTCTGCAATCCACAGAAGGCTCAGTTTGCTCCTCTACAATTACTGAGTGGATCACAACAAACATGCTCCAAAAATCAATCCGGTGCTGCTATAAGTGCACTAAAAGAAATTATCTCCTCAGATTCCACTAATAATAAAAAAACAGCATTCAGAAAAAGTCTGAAAAAAAATGTATACATAAAAAAGCAATCCATCATTTCACTTACTTGTGAACCACTTGATTTTAGAAATCAGTATTACAAAAATAATATTTACCCAATTTATGAAATATGCCTGGATAAATTTAACGACTTCAAGTGTAACCAACAAGCTGATTGGAATAAGATTATTGAAGAGAATGATAAAAGTCAAGAAATTCAATCCAAAGTTGCTTGCTCCACCATCTGCCAAAAAACAAAGTAATCAAATAAATATTTGAGACTGTAATTAGAAGTATATATGTGTACTGTATTCAAAATACTGCATAAACAGCTGATTTTTATTAAAATATTCTAAGAAGTATCTTTGGAATTAATTACAGTATCACTTGCCTATGGATAAGACCTTCCTCAGAGTTAAGGATCTCAGTTATAATATCAGAGTTCAAATTCAGCAATCTTTGCATTCATCTCCAATTTCTGAAGAGCAAACTTACCAGCCATTCCCTCTTTTTCTACATTTTAAGATCAAAATCTGGGAATATCTATATAAGCAACCAAGTTCTAAACTCAAAATATTATAGTTTAACATTTTGAAAGAGGAAATATAAAGTGGAATGAATTTTTTCTCCATCCACCTTAACACAATCATATGGTCTCCCTCAACAGAGCAAAATGTTTTGAAAGAGGTAAATTCACACCCCATGAAAGGGAGATATAAAATCAGAGAGTTTCATGAAAGTTCTAAACAACTGGAAATGTGAATATTAAAATATAAAACAAGTAGTTTTATACTCCTTTTTCCTTTCAAGTTTTAAGCTTTTTTTACAAAGATAACTCTAGCAGTAGCACCTCTGAGATGATGAGAATGGGAAAGTCTGCTGTGCAGTACAGCAAAAGGGCAAAAGATGAAGCCTGCCTAGCTCAATTTAAGGTATCTCAAAGAAAATTGGCCTCAGATAGGTTTCCACTGCCTGTCCAATGTGGATTTGGTTGTTACTTTAAGATCCAAGAAAGAAGGTTTTGGAGACTTTCATTAATATCAATTCCTGCATTAAATGATGTACTTGCCTAGAAGATCAGGGAGCTAAAAAATTAAATAACTAAGGGGAAAGGGGGATAAAATACACTTAAATATAAATTATAATGCTTCTTACACATCTGGTATCAGAACAACTATATGCTGAATACAGCCTTAAAGGACATCCTTACAAAACCCAAAATAATTTCATTTAATCATGGGACATAGATCAGAAAAGAAACTGACATGGATACTCGGTTTACAACACACAAACCAAAATGTCAATGGCCACTATTTCATGTTTCTTTTTTCAGGAATAACTGAGCAACTTATGTACTGCTTCACTACTGTGCTAACCACATATAAGTCACCATATTCTTAAAACTTTTATATTTCCCAGAAAGAAAAAAAATGCACAGATGAAGCGCATCTGATGTCCTTCTTTGATATTACCTAAAATTGTCAATATTGTATGAACTAGTTCACTTTTTCTTACCTCACTAGGAAAACACAAAAGCTAAGTTTCTTAATTAATAAAAAATAAAGTTTCTTTCTCAGCTTCGAAAAGAAGGAAAGCAAAGCTCATCATAAATGCAGACATAGAAACTTTAGGAGTGCCCTCAAATCAGGACTTCAATATTTTTCTTTAAGAACTTACCAAACTCCAAAAGACCCCTCTTTGTTGACTACATTCAAAAGCCTTGTACTCAGGAGCTTTGTTTTAGTTCTGGTTCTGCCTAAGTAAAAAGGGTCCTAAGAAATTCTGAAAACATGAATAATTGACTGCAAAGTATATTCATGAAAACTTCTTTTAAATCCCTTTTGCTCACAGAGGATCAGACTCTGTCAGTGTGTTCCACGCCGCTGTGAAGGCCTGTGCAACATCACACTGCCCTACAGCCACCTTACCTACAGCTGCCCAGTATAATATGCTAAAAGAGACCTGGGGTTTCTCTTTTACCTTCTTTAGGAGGAGTCTATTGATTAGTTAAAGCCCTGTAAAAATTACAAAGCCACAGCATCACTTCCTAAGACAAATATAAAAATTCAGAAAAGTCACTGCAGTTTTAAATGTAATCTATAAGCAAGAGCTCAAAGAGGCTTCAGACTGATGTCTAGGAAGCTGACTGTTTATGCCAGTGGAACACTGATGCAGGCCTCGCTGAGCTGCAGAGATGGAATGCCTGAAAAAAGTAGAGACAAACAAACCATCTTGCCCTTCCTGAATTTAGCAAGAGCTCAGATGGCACAGCAAGGCAAATTTTATACTTGCTGTGATGTACCTAGCCTAAGGACTTTAGTCAACAAATAAAGAAGAGAGATTGACAAAAAAACCACACTGTGCAAGGTAATTATCCTTCTTTCCAAATATGAAAGGCAACCAAATACTAACATATTACTACAATATTTTGGATCTTACAATTTAGATCAAGATACCAGTCTCTTCCAGTATGCCTTCGGTTCCATATAGCTGAACCAATGGAGCAGATCAAAGACATGGCAATAAGGATGCAGAACAAAATCAAAATCTGAATATTTGTAATTCGTTCCACATTAGACATTTTAAGAGGTGGACTTGTTGAGTTCTGCAAAAGACAAAAACGAACAGTGGTTATTAAATATTAGATGATGTAACATGGCTCTTGCTTTTTAAGTTACTGCATCCTTTTCTAAATGTCTCCCAAATACATCATCACCAAAAATGCCCTAATGCTTTTACTTAAAAAAACCCCAAAACCAGCAGCTTATAAATCTATGAATTGTGCTTTAGAATTGTGACATAAGAAGTTTAAACAATGACACAGAACACTGGTAGCACCAACAGTAAACATTAAAAATGAATGTGAATACACCTTGTCAGTGCAACAGAAGACAGCTGCCAATACAGACACTCTTTTTCAAGTAACTATTTTATAAATTAGAAAAGCAATAAATAATGCATGAATGACCAATCTGAAATTATTTTTTCTCAACAGGTGCATCTCAATTGTGATACTTCAAAACACATTAGGCAAAATAATTTCAGTCTCTTCCCTCCTCATTTTGTTTTCTGTCAAGAATGAAAGAAAGCCCCACAACAAGGCAGTTTAAAGAGCAGTCAAACATAAAAATGACAAACTGCGATAACAGAACTTGCTAATGAAGAGTTTTCAAAGCACAAGTTACTAGATAAAATCAATTAATATGCTTACAATTGGAAAAACTACTTTGGGACTAAGTGACTAAAACAACAAGAAATTGCTTTATTTTTCTTACCTTTAATTGATATGAAAGATGCTCTACTACTGACATTTTAGTACTGTATTGAACCAAGCCATGCTTCTGTACCATGGAATGGTAAATTAAGGTAATAAAACAGACATGTTGGACAAAATCCAAGGGACAAACCTGCATAAGTTTTGTGTCATGTCCAGTGTAGACAACTATCCCATGAACCCACTGAGTATTTCTCAACTGAGCTCCTCGTAGCAGAATCTGATCAGATCCCAATGGAACAGTACTAGAAGTAAGAAATTTTACATTTTAACACTAAACCAGTCAATGTCAATGTTTAAATGTGATCAACTTTTGTTAAAACTAATTTCTCAACATTTACATGATTATTGTTAATGGTTTGGGAATCTAATTTTCAGTTAACTTTTTGGGAGTTTTGACAAAGAAAACTTGAGAGATAAAAACCAGGCCAAAAATCGAAGGTTTCAAAAATATTACTTACCACCTAATTTTTATTATGGATTACTAATTTTGATATGGCACTACTAACCAAACATACTGCAAGTAAAAATATCTAATTCTCCTCTGATTTATGATTATCAATTTTTTTCCCAAATTATCTCTTAAAAATTTATTTTCAAAGCAATTTTCAAATGAAATAATTTTGTGAACTCTTAACTTAGTCTATTCTTCCAATGTAATAACCATCCTTTATGAACACAGTTATTTAACATTCACAATAATATTTCATGCGCCTTCTTTTAACTGCAAAATCAGGTATATTTTGTTCTGTTATTCTTTTAAAACTATGTATAGCTAAGGAGCAACACACTCTCAAAAGACACAGGAAACATTTAGTTGTCTTGAATTAGGATGGTGTCTTTACATATATAATGTATGTCAAGTTTTTCTTAAAATACAGACATTTTAGATAATTATTACTCTTTTCCATAGATAAACATGCCCTGTTCTAGTACTTTTCTTTCTATAATTAACAGCTGGCAGTTCACACTTGTCAAAAGTGCCCTAGTGTTTGGAATTCTTACCTGAAACAGTTACTATCTCTACTTGTTTGAAAGCAATGCATTATTAAGATCACAAATTAACTGATTAAGGACAGCAGCTGTATCTCTGATATACAAAATATAAAGCATCTGAAAAAGTCATTACATTAGTAACATTTTGGGTAGCTCAAAGAGTATAGTCAGGGTATGGAAAGTCCACATCTGTCAGGTGTCATGTGACAAATACTCAACATTGATGACAAATACATCACACTCTGCTCTAATAAAGTGATGGCTTGACAGACATCTCAAGTGTCTTATTTCCCAGACTCAGACTTCTTAAAACTGGTTCAATACATCTCATTCCTCTTGCATTTTACATAACTACTGACTGTCACCAACATGCCTGCATTGGATTCAGTAAAGCATGTTTTCAGTGGGGGAAGGTGATTTTAGAATGTTTTCGTGGCAGAGGGAATATTAAGACTAGTAATTTCTGAGACACACGTGAAAACTTACAAAACAAAATGTTTTTGTTAACAAGTATACTTCACTCTTACTCAAAATTTTGAGAATGTATTCAGGAAAACATATACTTTAGCCCTGGATAACCAGAATTTGACCTTGTTTTGCACAATCCCCTCACCACTCACCAAGTCACTGTCTAATCGTAGGTTCATATAAACCAGGCTACAGAACTTTTCTCCTTTCTCTACCTAATTGTCTTCATGAACTAAAACCAAGCTGACATCCATCTTAGACTCATAATAAAGAGCTGCACACTTTGGTGATAAGGGTTAGTTCACCCTACTCAAAGGCTGAGGATAGCCAGAAAACTTTTGCCTCTCCTAGTTCACAGATTTAGCCAGAAGGCAAAATACCTGTAATGGTCTTCTGTCTCCTTGACTACTGGATATTCAAAAGAAAAGAAAGAAAACCTTTTTTTTTTTTTTTGAGTTCCTCTCCCACGAAGGGCAAAAGAAAAGACTGAAAAGGTCAACAAGATAAAACATTTATGGCACTCCAGTGACTTATATTACATGAAAGAAGAGGGAGACATATTTTCAGAATCCTCTACCTCTATTGTTTTTGCCAATATGTTAAGATGGTAATGAATAAAGTGTAAATCACAACTGCTGGACCCACAGTGGTAGGAAGGTCTAAAGATCTGGACAAATAAATATCAATTAGATGAATTTGCACTCCCTCTATAACAGGCAGAAAAAGAACAGATCCCTGATTTTTCAGGTTGAAGTAGGGCCAAGATCCAAAAAGAGTCACTTACCTGTAATTCTTTTTCACTGAAGGTAAAGATTATATTAGAACCACACTTCTGGAACTATCCTACTGCACAGGAACTACAGGCAAAATATTCCCAAATATAATTTCTCAAATGAAAAAAATCTTGACCAGCAGATGGCAGCCTCTTACAAATTCTTGAGGCATAACAGCCATCAGCACATTCAATATTGATTTTTTAAATCAAATTTTTAAAATTAAATTATTAGATTAAAAAAGAAAGTATGTTTTTACTTCTAGCCAGAGAGAAGGAATTAATGTGTGGATCTGTTATAACTATTACCTTCAGAGAAGAATTACAGGTAAATGTTTTTCTCTTCTTAATGACAAGTACAGTGGAATTATAATAGATCCACACCCTTGCGACTGAAAATCCCTGAATGCATCTGTAAGAAATCAGTAAATAAAAAATGGAATATTAAGGGGGAAAAAAAGAGATATTTAGTAACTAGTACTATATATATCAGTCTAAAACTACAAACATGAACAATACTGGATATGGAAAAATAAATACCTACCAAATAAATAAGAAATACTGTAAATCTTTGGGAATGAAGGATTCAGCAATTTTGGATCTAGCAATAAATCTTCTGTGAATTCACAGAGGACCCTGACTATCAGTATTTGGTCAGCATTTCAGTATTTTAGGAATTTTTTAAGCAGTTGTACAATCATGTGTGTTCTAAGTGCATATTTTCTATTTTTAAAGGAACATACTTCCAGTAAACTAAGGTATTAAACATTTTTCAGCTACTAAATTAGAAGAATTTCAGGTGTATAGCAATGAGCTCTGTACTTAGACAAACAGAAGAAAGAACAATTAAAAAAAATAAAAAAGACAAATTATTTCTATTCAGCTTCTGTAACAAATGACATGCCTAAGAAGTGAGTTTCTAGGCACATATTCCAGAGCTGCCAGAATCTGATTAGCAGTCTCTCCTATTATTAATACTTAATGCTTTCTGAAGGACAACTTGTAAAACAACTCAAGTTGTAGACAGTAGAAGGTTTTATGCTTCTAGTTTTACAAAAGAGTAAACTTTAGCAGACAATACATAAAAGAAAATCTACTATTCATATTTTTACTTCAGTAGTTTAAGAACACACAGCTGTCTACTGTTAGACTGAATCTCCCAAGGTCTTCTCCCTTGTATTTACGTACCCATGCCCATCCAGTCTGATGTTTCCAACAAAGTCATAGAGATGTCGGTTTGGGCTCTCACACTCAATTCTGCCAGAGAGTTGCATCAAGCTTTCTGTGTCCTTGATGTCTGAGGTTAGTGGCAAACCCTGTAAACAAAATTCATTTGTCATTACATTAAAAAACACTACCCAATATCAAATCTATATATTATAAATCTAACAGCAAGACCAGAAAACAATCATCCCTATGGGAGCAAAATGGATCAGCTACACTTTGCTGTTGCAATTGGGTGCTACAGTGAAAAAGTCACCTTGGCATCTGAAAATACCATGACCAAGACAGGGTCATAATCCATCAGAGAGCTCAGCAAGAATGCCCCTGCACAGCGACAGCACACTCAGTCAAAATCTGCTATTCCCTACCAGTCCCTGAAGGACAACACTGGCCCCACCAGCTGCTTTCTGTAGGGCTTCTGCCCCGTCATCTGCTCTCTGGAAAAAAGCCAATACCCAAACCACTTCTGTTTCTACCTATTCTCCCAAAGAAAAACCCTGAAACAAAGCACAAAGAATGACTTAGAAGTAACCACTCATTCCTCCACTTTTATGATGCCAATAATCTATAGTTTTTTATTCAAACCACTAAAACTTCAGTCTTCCAGAACATCTATCAATGTAATAAAATGTTTTTATAAGCATTAATAGACAGAAATAATATTAGCAATATTCCCAGAAATGAAATTCCTACCTGTCGAATTTTTAAGTTAGTCTCACCATCTAAGTTAGATGTTTCAATGTAGCACATGGCTTGTGGTTCACTATTAAGAGAAAAAAAGTCCTGAATTCAAAATTATAATGAGGGCAGAATCCATTAACTTCCTGTAATCTTGTAATACTTATTTATTGTAATACAGGTTTGTCTTATCAAATCTTCAAAACCAGAGTAACTTACAGCCAAAGCTATAAAAAACTAACAGTACTTTACATTTTCAGAGAAGTTTGCCAAAGCCCATTTTCTTAAAGGAAACAATAATAAAATCACTGTACACAGCAGAAGTGTTCTGTCTTTACACATGAGATTATGATATGGCACAGTGCAGTGCATTTGTAGTGCTTACTAGAGCAGACAGCAAGAGTTTAAGACAGAAACAAGACAGAAAGAGAGCTTTGATTATGAAAAGGATCAAATAAATCATAAAACCACTGCAATACTTAAAAGAAAAAAGGTTTAGTCTCTACACCACTTTAATGCTTCTAGAGTTTTCCTTCATTCTAGCATGGAATTCGAGCATCTATTTTTTTTTAAATTTCTTTTATTAATGGAAAAGTGGCTACACATAAGTGACATAATTTTAAATTATTTGGATATGTTAAAGATAATGTTAAGTAGGTTATTTTAACAGAATTTTGCAAAGTACAAGCATTAAAATGTCAAGAATTATATAATAAGGTACATTCAGGCTAGTGTTTTATTCTTGGCAAACTTCTCTAAAAATATAAACAACTTTTATTTAGCCTGCTTGGATGGAACCACCTGTGTAAGACATTTTCACAATTCTAATATTTTTACTAGTTAACAATAAAAACCAAACAGTGTTTTTGTAAAGCACTTTTAAAACAAACTAAGGCAGCAAAGACATTTCCAGTGAGACACATGCTTAATTGCAAAAAGTGCAGCAGATTACAGTGACCTCCAAAGTAAGTTACTGTTAGATCAAGGCAGGCCCATTGATTGGTTAGGGAAAAAACAAAGTGTGGTAAGAGTGCAGACAATAGCATAAAGCTGACATGTCTAAGAAACATGCATTTTGTCACAGTACACAAGGGCAATGCTGCTTTTGCCACCACATGCAGCAGAGATTGTGCAACATCCAAGTTTGTGCAGAGGGTCCTCTACCAGTTCTACCAATGTTAAACTATATTCTTTGCTGAAAACAGCAAGTTGGTAGCAACATGTATATTCCTCTTAAACATATATTTAACCTGGTGTTTAACTGTGTTTATTCCATGACAACTTGTTTAATAAAATTCCATGGGGGTAGTGCAAAAACCAAGAGGAGTGAAACAATTTTAACTTCTTAATGTGTTATTGCATATTTTCACTTTAATTATCTATATTTGAAAAAAGTACCCTTTCTAATTTTATAAATATGTAGATTTTATTGGAGAAAGGTGAATAGCAAAGCAAAGATTATCAACATGGCAGTGTTATTCATATTTGGTATATGAGGACCCACATACACATATCCTGTGCAACTACTTTATTCTAACCTTGATGACAGACTGATGAGATCAGCTGGGAGATGTTCCCCATTGGTCACTTTCACTACTTCCCCTACTGCCACCTACACATCCCAGTTTGAAATGATTAGAACAGAAAAATAAGTGACAGGGGAAAAAAACCAACAAAACAAAACAAATGAACAAAGACAAAAAGACAGAGTTTGAAATTATTATTCAAACAATACATGTTAATTAAAATGTCTGATGACAATTTTTTCAAAATCTATTTTAATCAGGTCAAAAAGAAAAGAGCTACACTTTCATTTTTACTCAAGTGGTTTATTTTACTGTAAGGCACAAACTTTAAGCCGCAGAACACACTGACATTGTAGGTAAACAAAAAAAAGTGTTATGCTTATTTCTCAACTCACCAAGTTTCCAGCCACTCCATACATCAATTAAGAAAATAAAAGCCACAACAACCAATTTTTCACCAGCTTTTCTGAAGAGCCAGGTAACAACTACCTTTTCTATGTAGACATGCTGAAAATTATTTTGTATTTTTTCCAGTTTCGCAAGTTTCAGTGTACACTGAACTAGAAAGAACCATACAGATTTAAATCTCAGAGGTTTATGTCCTTCACTGTAAGAGATTATAGTTTCCTAAAATAATTAAGATCTTCTTTTTATCCAGAAACTGCTATTGCTGGTAAAAAAAAAAATCCAGTATTATTAGTGTGAATTAAAACCAGGCCCACAGACTCACATTGCTTTTGGAACCTAAAATGTAGCTGGGCATCAATAAAGACCTGAAAGCAAAATTGATGAGAGTCTTCCAGAAGAAACATGGCCACATGAAGATAAGAGATGGAGGAGAGCACGTGCCAGTACGCAGGGAGAATTAGAGGTCATGTAGTAGTACAGGGCTCTCTCCTGGAAACAAGGCAAGAACAGGATCTTAGTAATTTAACTAGGGAAGATGTTTTAGCTGGAAGAAATGCCTGAACTGGGCCTAGAAAAGCAATTGTGATTCAAAGAGTCCCCACTGCAAACTGGATCCTGGAAGAAAAGCTGACAGGAAAATTCAATGTGAGTAATAGTTGGACACACATAGTGTGTTCCAACAAGGGCACTAAAGAGGGGTTTAACAAAGTGGAAACAGTCCTGAACAAGTCCTGTAGCAGCTAACTATTATTTTCACTGTCAACTCATGATACAGGCTTCCTTTAGGGGTACAAGGATTGCAAAGTAGGCTTTTCAGGCAGTTGGTATTTTCCTGTGTAAACCACAACTGTGATGCAATGTCCTCCAAATCTGAAAGGGCAAAACCGTGAAGACATCTAGGAACAGACTAAAATTTAAGGGATTAGTCAGGAAGATTATGAAGAAGCTGCTCAGAGAGGATGTAATTTCTTCCACCTGCAAGACACTATGGTTAGCATGACAGAAGCTATTATCAGGCCAATAGAAAAAGTGTCCTTGCTGCTTGGTGTATTGCCTGCAAAGTTCTTGCTGGAGAAGGAAAGATCTTGGTGGAGAATTTGTAAATGCTTCTCAATGTACAGAAGTAAAAGGTTTACAGAGGACACTCAATACAAGCTAAGTTATGAATAACACTTGCACTGAAGATAGACTATGAGGGAAATTTACAGTATTTTCTGGGATCTACTTTACACTTGATAATAATTTATAAGAAGTGTTTTAGAAACAGCTGCACTTAATTTTGAGATATAATGGAAGACAATGTACATCACAGTCTGTCAACAGAAATGCATAAGATCATAACTTCATTAATTGTAGGCATAAGTAGATTAATTAACTTCAGTGGGGTCACACAGGGTTCATACCTAAATCATAGTCATACACATAACACTTCTGCTTGTGCCAGAAAAAAAAAAAAATTACAATACATTCACATTTAGGTAAAATCCATTAAAATGGATTCTTAGAATATGTTGTCTGTTGACCTGATCAAATAGATGTTGAAAAACGTGCATCTCCCACTTAAGATGTGGATTTCTTAAATAAAACTGTCCAAGGAAATGATGATAAACAATCTGTGATTGTCCATGTAAAAAGGGTCACAGCATGACATACTAAAAATTAAGTCTTGCTTCCAACTGATGAAATTATCCATAATATATATATATTAGATAATAAAGTGAGTGTTCAGATAAGTACTAATTTGATGATTCACATATCATGTTCACTTTTTTCCATGATTCAATTATCAAACTGAAGACTATATAATTTAGAAACCATTTCTGTTCCCTTCAATACATCAATTTCAATTTACTTATGGGATGAAATTTGTTGGGTACATATGAAAAAGCCAACATGGCTAAATATGGCAGTTGAGGTCCAATTTTTAGACAGAGAACCAGCCTTTTTTGTATTATATTCAGCAACAAAATTAACATACTACATTTTTCTTAGGAGTAAATTGAATGCCTGTGTAATTTCAAAACTGCAATTTTCACAGTTGAAAAAAAAAACCCCATTGCTTTAAATGACAAATGACCAAATGAACACAAGACTACACTTCAGAACAGCAGCTCTTTTGTTTATTCTTTATTTCCTTGGAGCAATCACAAATAAATAAATAAATGCAGGGTAGAGAAACCAGCCTCTACACTATAAGTATCAGTGGGCATCTCTACCTTGATGAGAGCAGTACAGTGTCAGCAGGTATATACTCTTTGCCTTTTATTATAACTATATCTCCAACATCTACCTGAAAGAAAACTGGGAATTGGTTAATGGTCTCAAACAAAATGTATTATACCCTTGTTTTAAGCACAGTAAATATTTACCTGCTGAATTTGCTAGCAAGACTGTTAGAAACTCACACACTTAGAGAAGTTAGATTGTACAGCTGGAGTTCTGCCAAAAGCTACTGCAACTCTTTGGAAATCTAATCTTTAGTAAGCCTAATTAGCTAAATAAGCCTAATCTTTAATAGCCTTCTCTATGCACGTCATTAATTTTACTGGTTTTGTAAAATACTTTACTGAAAGACTGAATTTGAATTAAAGAAGAAATTATTCTGACCCAAGACCACAGCTTTGTTGCATCACACTATATCCTTGCTTCTTCAAAGGTATAAGCCAATTTCATCTGAACCTTGCCTCCAAATTATGGTGGATCAAATTTTCTTCAAGTTTTCACATATGGAAACCATTAAAACGAAGTGACTAGATGATAGCATAACTCTTAGTTCTTGAAAGATACCTTTAGGAGTCCCTTGCTTGAGGTATCACTGCACATATGCCTTTAAAGTTCTCATGATTTAAGCCAATGAAGTTCAACAAATACAGGAAGTAACTAGTTTCCATACAGAAGTTTCTGCCTTGGCAAACCACATTATACTAAGGAAGTGAGTGATTTTGCCTCAGCCATCATATTATTCAGCTTAGTCCCACTGACCTTGACCAGCTTGAACTCATGCCATCAAAACTGACTTGACTTCAAAGTACGTTTTGAGAGACAAATATCAAAAAAGAAAAAATAAAATGCAGGAGATTATACATTTCCCATAATATCAGTTATTTTTATCATTAAAAATTACATGGAGAAATAAAACAAATATTAAATATGCATTATGCTCTAAAAGTGACCAATACAGACACACACCTTTTCCCAGTGGACAATCTCCCATGCACCATTTCGTAGTACTAAAAGAAAAGGAAAAAAATAAAGAATTTTCCAGTCGTACAATCTAACTGCAGTTTACAGGTATATGCTATATTCCTTATGAAAAGCCATGCAGACACATCTGATTTACATAATATTTTAAAGCGTGCCTTGTTTCTATGAATTCAGATCAAGCATTTCAAATATACAGCACGTATCCTTGATAATAGTTTTTGTGCCATTGAATCTTATTACAAAGTCAATGAGAAGATTTTACAGGACTTGAGAATCAAATAAATCTGATATAGATTTTATGATAATGTGTTTTCCAAAATAAATCAGTAACTGGAATAAAAAGTTCTGAAGTTAAAGAGTTTTGAAATTATGGGGGACAGGGGTTGTGAGAGGAATATATTCAGTTTTCATTAGAAGTGCCAGGAGGCTCACTACAGTTTATCTTCTCTGTTGTTTTTGGGATATCAGAGAACTCAAGGATCCCTACAGTCACCTCCTCCACAAATATCCTGAAAATACCCCATGCTATTTAGAGTAGTATTTAGTATAGTTTTTCCCTGGTAGTAACAATTAATATTTTAACCACATTCCACTATCCTAGTTTTACGTGTTACTATTATGATACAAAACCCATGCCTTGTTGCCAGTTAATTGCCAAGATTGTATTTTCAGAGAATAACAAAGATAATGGTTTTTTAGCCCCAGTTACTGAAAAAGGACGTGCAAAAAGAAAAAGAAACATTGCTACGTATCAGTACTCAGATAACTTTGATTGCACCCTTTCACTGTGTTTTCCGGCTTTCAAACCATCAGGAAGCTTCAGTTCCCAATCACGACCAAATTCTTACACAAGAGTATGCTGACTTCAAAACAGTGGATCAAAATCTGGGACTACACATGGCCTTTACATTTAAGTCTTCTTGGAGGCTCTGTCCAGACTGACTCCTCTTCTTGTGAATCTTAATGATATCTGCAATCATTACTTAACCTGCTTAGTAAGTCTTCCCCTTCCTTCCCCAAATTTATTAGTGTTGATATGCTCAGGGCAATGGTAGATGGGGCAGTCTCCCTTTCTGACAGCAAGCAAGATATTTTAAAGACTGCCTCACCAACCAGCTGATCATTATACAAAGTTTTATTTTGACAAACAATTTCTCTCCACTGGTAAAACTATAGATTCAGCATGATGACTGGTTGTAACACTGTCCTAAGGAATCCAAGACCTTTGATAATTGTGATGCCAATTACCTACTTCCATCCCCTTGTGTCAGCAACACAGCTTACAATACAGCAATACTGATGGGGCCATGGCACCATTTAGATGAAAGAATTGACAAGAATTAAAAATATACCTTGCAGCAGTCCAGACAACTACTTTTCACAAACAGTTGCAGTTTAATAACTGCCACTGGAGCTCTGCAGGTCTGAAATATAAGTATGTCACCAGCTGTGGCCAGGGGCTCTGTAAGAGGGGGATTCTGCCTGCAGAGGGAAGGTCCTGTCCTGCCATCACCCCATGCCAAGGTGCTTGCTCTCACTGCTTTGTGCATGCAGCCTCCAGGGTTTGCTGGGCCCTTTGATGAGCCAGTTTAATCCACCCCATGGAAGGACACCATTTTTTCTTTCTGGATTTGTTTCTTGCTGGTTTAACTGGTTAAAATCAGCTCAAAAACAGGTGAGTCAGACTCATGAAAACATGCTGAGCCACCTGAAATCTCAAGAGTACTGCAACCCTAACCTTTGATCGGGTGAGCTTTTAAGGACAATTAACACACACTAACATTCAGTTAAATCCATTTTCTTATGAGAACAAAAAGAGAAGTGATGTTGTTATGCACCTTTTATATAATGGTTAGAGAACTAGCACCATAAAGTCTTCTGCAGCCTTTTTCATTTGCATCTCCCACTTTTCAGCTTTCTCAAACAACTAATTTTCAAAAGCATTTTCCATCTGCCCTACAGAAGGCTGCTTCACCAAACTACAGAAATGCAGATTTCATCCTGTCAGAATATCTGATGGTGTCCTCCTGTATCACACATGTACGCAGCCTGAGGCAACAAAAAATGATCCCCAATGCAGCCTAATACATTCAAATCTTTTGCAAAAGGTTTTTTTATAGTAAACTTTTAGAAAGTTAATTACTAATAGCTGACTGAGATACAGATCATTATTAAGGAACAGAAAGTTGGATGGGGACCCATATACAGAATCTACACATGCTCACGTCATTTCACTAACAATTCTCTGTGTTTAAAAGGCAACCAAAGGTGGAGCTGCACATACAATGTACTATGCACATGGCTGCTTTCCAGGGGCACAGAACTGCTGAATACACGAAAACAAAGTAAGAGAGTACCATACTGATTAACTTTTTAATTATTGCTATGACAATAGATTGTACTTGACAATATATTTAAAAATTGATTTGTCAGGATGCGTGAATCCTGCATGAGCTTAAGAAATGTGTTTCTCAGTGTGAGCAGTATTTCATTTATCCTTATCACACATTTAACTCCCCAGATACTCTTCTGCACACATGGAACACTCAGGAATTCTAGGAACAGTTACCAAAGACCCTGATGAGAGGTAACCAAGAAGAAGAGTCAGAAAATAGAGTAAAACAAGCCTTTTATTAAAACTTTGTATACTGTGGACAAAAAGAAAAATTAAAAAGGCATTTTAAGATTTCACTGCAACCAAAACTGTTTGTAATCTCAAAAGCTATGAGTGGTTGATGAAAGAATTTTGGATGTCAATATTAAGTCTTCCTTTGCTTTTTATGTATTGCTTATAGATTATCTGTTTCTCCAGGCCTCTGGAGATTTCTGTTTCTGTGATTTCAGTCAACAGTTTTGTTTCCTCACCCTAATCTCTCCATACCTGCTATTGAGCTCAGTAATTTCTACATGCTCAGTAATTTCCTAAGCTATCCTGCCATCCAAGCCTCCCTAAATTTTACATACAATTTAAGTAGGCTTTAAGATTTATGTTTCCAGTATTAAGCAGTGCTACACAAATTTTTAAGTGATGACTACATTTCTCCCTAAAAAAAATAATCGTTATTTTTATTATATATTTAAAAGGATTCCATGTAAGATTTTTCTCTTTGTGGTATTTTTTGTATACTCTGGAATCAAATTCACATGACACTCATTCCTCCTCCTGTTTATAAAAACAGGATTGATTCCATCAAGAGAGATCTACCTCAGAACAAGTAACATGAAAAATTGAAGAGCAGTAAAGCAGGAACTAAATTTTGACATACTACCTGACAAACATGTTTAGGATATACTAATAGCTCCCTCAATTTCTGAGCTAAAATAATCCCAGTTTTATATTTTACCAAAATCTATTAAAAAAACTACATGCCAATATTTTGGTTAGGGATTGATTTAATAAAAAACCCCAACAAATCAAATCCAAAATAACTCCATTAGTGTTTATCCACAGTTTTGAAGCAGCATAGAAAGACAGTTCTATTCTTTTGATGCTTCCTTCCTATTGCTGGCTGAAAAAAAATTATAATTAAAAGTCTGCATTTCTGAGTACAAATATAATGTAGGTCCATTAAATAGACAGGTGATTACAATCTTCTAATAGTGATATCATCACCTGTGCTAAATGAATAAATGCTCAACTTTCTTAGCAACCTCACAACCTTAATCTAGAACATATTCTATTTTGTAGGGATAACATCACTGCAAATTATTAGTTCAACTGTTTACCTTAGAAATTTTGAAGTAATCTGCACATGTGATTTCCCACTCAATTATGTCAGCAGTTTGAGTTGTATTACTACCATGTGCAAAAATTCAACAACCCCCCTAAAAAGATTAAAAGATTTCTTACCTTGAGTTTGTTTCTTGTTCACCGCATTATCAGCTTTATGTCTTTTCTAAATTAAAAAAAGCAGAGTGGTTAAAGACTTTTGTTGATAAGATAAAGCTTTCATACTTCTAACAAAAAACCCATCTATTAGCCCCTCCTACTCATCTATTCACTAAACCACACAAGTATTTAAACAGGACTATTAATTACTTGCATAGTTATGCAGGAAAGTCACATCCAGTTCCAGGCTAATTGTACTGTACTAAAATATCCTTTCATGTGGGCAATCTCTATCTGGACAAGTTCCTTACATAAGGAACTGGTGCATTTCAATGCTGTAACTTTGTCCTTTCCTGGAACTGGGAGATGACTCCACCACAGCAAAAATCATTGAACAATTCTTCATCTGAGGGTCTCATACAGACACCTGAAGTCAGGCAATGACTGTGTAAACATAATGACTCCACTTCTACAAAGCTGCCTGCAGACTTCAACAACAGTAACAGACAAACAAATAAAAAATCAACAGCACACCCCCGACAAAGAGGCTCCTCAGTTTTAATATAGCTGTGAGACATCTTTTGACAGTAATCTTTTGATACAGCTACTAACAGCCAGCATTTTCAAGGTATGACCAAACTCACAAACAAAAAGCTTAGGAGAGTACTAGTTTAAACACACTATTTAGGATTCACGAACTCAGTTTTTCCTGAGCAGGAACACATTTTATAAAATTAAGTAGAATTAACTGGTTTAGGTACACTTTTCAAACAGATGTTCAGAATTCATGCCTTTGTGATACAAACAAAATCAGAAGCAATCTTGTAAAATGGAAGAAAAATAGGTCAAGATACTTGAGTGATTTATTGCCAATAAAATGTTGATTTGACTCTGAGCTAGCAGCTCTTAAAAGGTCACCTCGAAACTTTGCAAAATTGAAATATTATTTTTCCTAGATTTTCATAGATAACCAGCAGATTCTCCTTTCAAAAAGATGTCTGACTGTACAGATAAATAACCTTTGATCAAAGGGAAAGCCTAACTTGACCATAGCAGATGTCTATTTGCCCACAGGGTGAATCTCCTCCATTTTGAAAAGGTGAATATTCAGTGCTTTCTGAGGTGTGACAGGTGAAAATTATTGGAACCAGCTGACAATCTAACACTGCATGTCACAAATCCTGCTAGCACCTTTGAAGAATATATGGAAAACACATGCTGTGTATGAATAGTATCTTCTGCTAACATCTTTTTCTACTTGGTATTTCATTCCAGAAAGAGAAACATTTGGTTGTTGAGCTAAAAGTATTATTTTGACAAGCGTATTTGTTATTATCAGTATACAAGGTTCCCATCCAAAAGCTTTAATATTAGATGAAGATCACCATTTATGGAGCTCCTAGCTATTTCACTGTGTAAAAAAACTGAGACATAATGAAAATTAATGGTTAAGGGAAAACACTTTGAATATTTTACTACGCAAAAAGTGGTCAGCTTTCTCAGCAAGAAAATGGTACAGCTGTGTTGGTTTTAGTATCTCTGTAGCATTTGGTAATGAGAACTTTATTTAGCTGGTATATGCAAAACCCACCATACCTGATCCCTGTCTTTCTCCCCTGCCACACCAAACTGTACACTTCAAGTTACAAAGAGCAAATGGTAGAAATAAATAACAAAAGAAAAGCGACTGGATGAGGTAATTTTAAAAAGGACACTTTGTACAGTAGCAGCAGCTTCAGTTTTATATTTGCCTAGACACTGACAGATGGTGTAAGTCTGTAAGCATTATCAGCAGAATGGTTAAAAATATCTAGAAGAACATGAATTGATTTTATGGCTTTTTTTTACAAGGGGTTTTGTTTATGTAAAGAGAAAGCAACAAAGGCATTTAAGGAGAACCTGACTGTAAGGCAGAAAAAGCTAGAAATGCCAAATAGAAGAAAAATATTTAACATAAACCTCATTGTGTCTTGCAGGACCCCTTAACTCTGTGATCCAGGAGCTTCATACAACCTAGGGAGCCAATATCTTGCCTATCATCCATTCACAGAGGTAACTGAGGAGAAAACCAATCAATAAAGGCCACATGGGACCAAGCACTCTCCATCCCAAACCTCCTTTGCAGCTCAACACTCTTCCCCTTGGTCATGTTTCTGCATATGCATTGTAATTCTGCTCAAACACAATAAATCTGGAGCTCCCAGGCAGCTTACTATTTGTGTGCAAGGAAAGACTACACTACCTGCAACCCTTTCCAAAACTCAAAGAGAAGAGCCCACAAACAGGAACACTACTCCTCTAGTGGACAAGACACTGCGGTATCATGACATATCTAATGTCTTGTCCCCCTAACATACCTGCAGAACTAAAATAAAACAACAGCAGATAAATAAATTCTTACTATATAGAGTGATTTGGTAAATAATTAAGATTACTTTAATTCCTTAGATACAAAAGGCATCAATTAAAAGACTAAATTATTTTAAGCAAGTTAGAGAGACAGGTTTCTATCATACAGTTTTAGTGAAGAGAGTGCAAAAAGGTACTCAGAAAACCCCAACATCTTTTGTATGAAGTGAAACAGAGACTGAAATTCCTTTCTTTCCCTCAAAATAAAATAAATCAGAATATATGCCTCTGTGTTGACAATGTCCCACCTCTTTTAAAATTTTCTTTCAATGCCAGAAGAAAGCAAAACAACCACTACCACAGACAGGGACTAGAAAGAGCCTAGGAAAGCCTAGCATAGGTGCCTAACAAGGACCTATGTCTGTTCCTGGCCATCAGGAGTCAGCAGATCACATTTACCACCAGGAAAATCATAACATTTAGGAAATGCAAACAGTTAATTGTACTGGACTGGAGCAACAGGAAAAAAACTGAAATGGCCTATTCCCCATTTGTTTAAAAAAACCATGAAAAGTCACAACAGTGAAACTAAAGTTTTTATGCAAGTGACATTAGAAATAAAGAGGTGCATCAAATGCTTGGATCTGGATTTGACAACCAAGAAACATTTTTGTAATATTATAAATGAAAAATATGATAGCTATTTACAAACTATTGCTATTAAATACTTACAATATCCTCTATTATCTCCTTCACTGCAGCTACAGCTAAAATAAATAAGAGAGGGACCAATGTTGTGTAGCGTCCTGTTGGTGATACATCAGGTATTTGCTATTAAAAAAAAGGAGAAAAAATATTTTGCATTGCTGGTTGAAAAAATTTTTAATGCAAGAAGCAGTACTTTCTGTGCAAATAAAGACATGTGAATTCACTTCTTAGACTCAGTGTTAATTATTTCCAAGAAAGCTTTATAGTCTTCAATTCAGAAGCAGCTGATACAATAAAAGAACATCTGCACTTTAAGCAGTACAGTGTTCAATGGTACTATTTCCAAAGGTTTCAGTGTTTGCAGAATATTCACCTTCCTTTTCTGTTTCAAACTGAATTAAAATAGGCATTTATAAAATATAACTAAACTTTCCAATTTAGATTTTTGTTCATATAGCTCAGTATGTTTTTAGACATTACCCTCTAGAAGAAATGCACTACAAGTAACAGTTTTCTGTATATGCCAGATATTTTTAAATGGAATTTTCTTCTCACAAGTCTTTTTAACAGCATTTCAGCTATACTTAACCTGTTTTACAGAAAAATATTTCTGTGCATTTTGTTATCTTCAGGGAGCAAGAAAGCCACAAACCCAAGCATTTTATTAAAGATATGTCTACATGATACAGCTGTTCTGATAGGCCAGCTAGCTTGGAAAGAACAGTAGAGCAATCTCAAGTATCTCAGTATCTCTGTCTATAATATTAATGGTCTCTTAACAAGTTTAAAACATTAGGATCCTATTGTTGATCTTACCTGAAGCAATGCAATAAAAAGAAAAAATGCATTAGCAGCTCTTCTGAACTGGGAATAAAGGAACCTTGGCAGGAATGTGATTATGTTGTACTTTGCAGTGCTGAGAGGAAGAGACAAAAACACATGCTATTATTACAGAACAAAAACTTCTTCAAATGTATTCTTTCCCTTTTAGTTATAGAGGCTTTCAAACAAAACAGTTTGCTTTTTGATTCTAAACTGATAAATACTGGATATTAAGTGTGCTTTTGCTAGCCTGGAAGAAGATAATCAAATTTATCCTAGCAATCCTAGCAAAACAATCTCTGCTAAGCAGTCCTCAAAAAATGTTTGAGCTCCCATCTCTCTGTCAGCCTTTTACATCTATTTAAGAACAGACCACCACCCTCTATGGTTCTAAAACAATATATGTAAAAACAATCATGGAAAAAAAAAATTAAAGCAAAAGGCCTGTAAGAATATTTTAACTTATTTTGAAGTCAGTCATATTTACTTTGACCTTGCATAAAACTGTCAAGGGGGGAATGAATGTATCCTGCAAAAGCCCTCTACTCTGTAACCAAGCACAAGACAGGAGGAGAAGTTCTATACACCAAGAAACAGCATCTAAAGTTTCTCAAGGCCATGGAAATCCGCCCCCCCTCCATTATTCTCAATGTCTACAAAATTTCTGCACATTTTCAAAGCTACCTTCAGAAAATACACCTACTTGGGACAGAGGTATCTCTGCTGTTCATTTCCTTTGAATTTTAACAACAGAAGTGAGGCTGTTATCAAATCTAAACACACATTACTTATGAGTGTTTACTGTATGACTTAAAATTCATCAAAAGCAAACAAAAAACCGTCAACAAAGTCCCTAAAGCCTGAAACTGAAAACTAGTCTCACAGGCAACCACAGCATCTTTGTAACTGGCTGACTGAAAAAGCCAAGTGTTTCCAAAGCACAAACAATGCTGTGCTCAGGTACAGCATTCAGCTGCCAGGAATAGGTTCAAAGATGAACTCAACTGAAACCTGAAGAACAAATCCATCCTCTAGGGACACATTGATGGTACAGCTGTAAACCAGCTGTATCTTCCCCATTCAATTCTTAAAAATTCAGGAGGTCAGGTTTGTAACTGAAACAGCTTATTTGTCTCCTCAGCTCACTTCATTCCTCCCTCCAGTGTCTAAGACTGTCATTGGTGGCCAGGAGAAATGACAGAAGTAGAATTAATGAAACCTTTTCAATTTTGCTATTCAGCATGCAATGCTCTGGTATTTTTGTTAATACCTGACATGATTATTGCAGAATTTGGTTAGCTGGGGCTGATTGATGAATATAGTTCTCACTTCCTCTTGATCAGCTAGGGAAGTTTTCTCTGAAACATCCTCTGTCTTCTCATAGCCTGTAAAAACACAGCATGATTTTCCATATAAATAGATTTACTTACACAAAATTCAAAGCACTTCATGAGACAAAAAGGACATTTATTGTGGATGTGAACACAGTGTATTTGCATTTCTCAGAGGTAATGACCCCTGAAAAAACAAAAAAGTCATTTTTATATATTCAGGATGCTCATTAAAAACCTACACTCCCCACAGACCATCCTTACCTTGCAAAGATCACTGAGAGTGGCATAACTGTGAGACCTGCCAGCTCCCTCTGCATTCGTGATTGCATCTTATTAGGTTCATGGACTCTTGTATTGCCAGTTTGTTTCACTGTTCCCTAAACTGATCATTCTCCACCAAGGTAAGTCTTTTTTGTTTTGGACTTTCCAACTGGCATCAGGAACCTGGAGTTCCTGAAAGCTGATCTTACCAGTAGAGACCAAAGGGGAGAAGACACTGTTTACTGCATCCTATTCTGTCTTTTGTTTCCAGGTTCCCTGTGGCATGTAGCCTAGAGGCACCACCCTTCTCTGTCATCATCTTCCTGCTGTTACATCTCAAGGAGAACAAGAATGGCATCTATAAGGCACTCACCAGGTTAAACCCCAGGTAGGCCGTGACTTTGCCACCTAAATCTCTCTCTCTACTCCTCTACAGCCACCTGCTGCTGCTTTGACCTCTTGTAGGTTCACCTTTTTAAATGCGAGCTTTGTCAGGGACTCCTTGCTAATTCACAGAATGGTTTGGTTTGGAAGGAACCTTAGAGATCATGTAGTTCCAACCCTCCTGTCATTGGCAGAGAACCTTCCAGTCAATCAGGTTTCTCAGAACACCATCCAGCCTGGTCTTGAACACTTCCAGGGATGGGGAGTCTGCAACCTCTCCAGGCAACTTGTTCAATGCCTTACCATGTTTATAGTAAAGACCTTCTTCCTAATACCTAATCTAAACCTACCCTCCTTAATGTCATTCTCCTTGTCCTATCAATAAATGCCCTTGTTAAAAGTTCCTCTATAACCTTCTTGCAGGCCTCCTTTAGACACTGCAAGGCTGCTAGAAGGTCTCCTCTGGGCCTTCTCTCCTTCAGGCTGAACTCCCTCAGCCTGTCTTCACACACGTGTTCCAGCCCTGTGATTAACTTAGTGGCCCTCCTCTGGACTTGCTTCAATAGGTCCATGTCTTTCTTATGCTGGGGGCCCCAGAACTGGATTCAGTACTCCAGGTGGGGTCTCACAAGAGCAGAGAAGATGGGCAGAAGCACCCATCTGCCCATCGAGGTGCTGACACCTGCACCAGCTGGTCACACCTCTTCCCATGCAGCCCAGGATGTGGCTGGCTGTCAGGGTTCCAAATGCACATTGTCAAATCCTGTGAAGCCTCTTGTCCACCAATACCATCAAGTCCTTCTCCTCAGGGCTACTGTCAGTCCATACACAGCCTGTATTTGTGCTTGAGATTGCCCTGCCCCAGGTGCAGGACCTTGCACTTGGCCTTGTTGAACTTCATGAGGTTCACACAGGCCACCTCTAAAGACTGTCAAGGTCCCTCTGGATGACATCCCTTCCCTCCAGCATGTCAGCCACATCACACAGCCTGGCATTGTTAGCACACTTGCTGAGGGGTCACTCAATCTCACTGTTAAATCACTGACAAAATGTGAAAAAAGTCAGCTCCCATACTGACCCCTAAGGAATGCCAACTGTCACTGCTTTCCACTGAGCTGTTGACTGCAATTCTTGGAATGCAACCATTCAGCCATTTCTTTATCCAGTGGGTGGTCCATTCATCAAATCCATGTGTCTCTAGAGACAAGGATATTGTGTGGGACAGCAAAGCAAATTCTTTGCTTCACCCAGTCCTTCTGTCACCTTGGCTTGATTTTGTGCTCATTGTGATGGACCAATCTTGAGCTGGAAGGATGTGATCATTGGAAACCAAGGCCATTAAGCTAGTTAATCTTAACTGGTTGGTCTCACTGGTTAATGAGATTCCTTCACTTGGTCCAGATTTTCTTGGTGACACTAGCCAGAGAAGTGGCATCAGTATATTCTTCATTCTGTGTGTGCTTAACTTGAAATAGTTTTATTAGACTCATTGACATCCTAGCACTGCCTCCACTAGCCAGTGAAAGTTGAGCTTTCTGTATATTCTTCTGTGAAGAATCTTGTGCCAGCCTGCATCCCAACTTTCATCTGGAAAAAGGGACACCAATGTATTCTTCCCTCCAAAGGCTTTTCACCAATGTTTTGTCAACCAGTCAGCCACTACACTGCTGACAACAGGCCCAAGCAGTCTTCAGGCTGGAGCTTGTAAAGTACCAACAGGTACAGGATAAATCACTCACCATAAGTCTTAATGATGATTGCTACCAATACTGTGTGTATACAGTTTCTTGTTAAATATACACTGTTCATTCTGTATGAGAACAAGAAAATGACACTTAAAATATATTATAATGCAACTGAATACATCAGAATGTATAGTATGTCAAGGATAATTAGGGCTGTACATGAAAACTTAATGCTTATTTCTAGCACGTTTCATAAATGCTTGCAAAGGTGTTAGGCAAAACCCAAGCCATTATCCAGTCCACTGGGCCAGTACACTGCCTCTTACCAATTCAAAATACATTTCAGACACTACTTTGCAAGGTCAAGTCTCCACACATTGAGAAAAGGCTCAGCAGAAGCTTTTTATTTCATCCCATTTCCTATTCAAAATTCACAGACTCTGTTATGATACAGGAACCCCCCACTACTACATTCACCTCTGCAATTTTTCTATTTCCTTCCTTACCCAATGAAAGGCACACACATTCAATCATCAGTATTTGTCTCAAGAAGTCTCTTCAGAGGAAGGACAGCCAGCCTAACAGACTTTACAGGTGCCAACAAAACACTCCAGGAGTGTTTGGCAGCCTAACCCAGCAAAAAAACCCATAACATCTTCAATAACAACAAATTGCTAATAAATAAGTAACCAATGAAACAAACAAACACTTGTCAAACCAATTAGAGCTTCTTTCAACAAGAGCACCCGTTGAAGTCCATATTTTGATTCCAATAATAAATTTGGAAGAAGCATCTCTCTTGAAATACTCAATATTTGCAGGGACTCCTCCTAATCCAGTCTTGATTAAAAAGTTTCTATATTAGTTAAACAACAACAGTAAATTCCATACCCCTAATTTTTCCTCTAGGTAGGGCAGTTTAAGACTTTCAGCTTTCATTCCTTCAAACAGTCTCATTTTCACTACAAGTTTGTAATGTTACATACACATATACTACAATATGGAAATAAAGGGAAGGAAAGAAAACCCTCAACCAAATTGCCAAAAGGCTTTTAATACACCCTTCTTCATTGTAAAAAAAAAATAAATCTTTTTTATTCTCTAAGTAGAGCTTTCAAAACCTTTGAAAGCTGATGCTGTAGCCAAGAACCTCTTACACAACTAAGTGCTGTGGTTTAACCTGGGAGCCAGGTAAACACCACACAGTCACTCACTTGCCTACCCCAAGTGCTGAGGCAGAGAATCAGAAAAAAAGGTAAAACTCATGAGCTGAGATAAAAACAGCATAATAGGAGAGAAAAATAAGGGAAAATAATGATAAAAAACCATACAAAACAAGTAATGCACAATTGCTCACCAACCACTGACCAATGTCCATCCAGTCCCTGAGCAGCAGGCTGCCAGCCCCCGGCCAGCTCTCCCTGGTTTTGCTGTTCAGCATAAAACCAAAAGGTCTGGGATATCCCTTTGGTCATGGCAGGCAGCTGCTCTGGCTGTGTCCCCTCCTTTACCTTCTGAACTCCCAGCCTCCTCCCTAGCAGGGCAGCATGAGATGATGACAAGTCCTTGATTTAGTGTAAGTGCTGCTCAGAAACAGCTGAAACATCAGTGTGTTATCAGCATTATTCTCAGCCTAAATCCAAAATACAGCATTGTATCTGCTGCTAGGAGGAAAACGAAGTCTATCCCAGCCAATGCCAGAATAGTCTGTTTGCTAGCTCATATTTCTGAAGCACGTGGTACAGTTCAAAGATGGAATCACTATGAAAAAGAAAGTGCCTTCAGAATTATTTGTTGCAAAGCCATGACAGAGTTTCAGTGACAGGATAGGCACTGGGAACCTGACCCATCAGTCTGTTCTCCTGAGGATTCAGAGCACACAAGGAAATTTAAATTACCTGCTTGAACCTGCCGGTACCACTGAGATGGCCAAGCCTGTCTAGAACTAAACCAAGATTTTTCCCTGTTGTGAAACACTGGGATCAAAACACACTCGGCACAAATAACCCCCAGACACAAGTGACTATAATGATCGCTACATCTGGTAAAATGTTATATAGTCCTAAAGACCATAAGAAGAAATACCTAAGCTTACATCTGGCACTACAAAAACTGACAGTCTGCTGAAGACAATCTGATGACCACTACAGAATTTCAAAATATATTCTTCATGTGAAAGATGTCTCATTTTACCCCAGTTCAGCTTCACCTAGATTTTGTACAAGAACACTAACAACAACTAGTTATTACCTACTAGTTTTGGTAGGCAGCATCATGGCATCTCAACTCTCTGTCCTTTCTCAATGACCTATTTCAGTTCACTGAACTTCACCAACACACAGAAGAAAGGGATTAATGCTTCAATCTTCAGAGAACCCTAATAAGACTTGAGAAGAACAATTCCACTTTCCCAGAACCTCTCAAAAGAAACAGAATTACTTGAATGATCCAATTTCATATTATTTAATAGATGCATATATTAACTGTGAAGCTATATATAGCTAAAATAACCACAGTTAGTTACTGTATTTAATAAAGCTTTATGTAGGCCACACTACTAAAAAATTCCCCTTGTGTTTTGCAATTGCAGAATACATGACACCAATTTCCTGTATTTGTTTAAGAGGGCCAGATCTTCTGTGCCTTGAGAGAGAATTGATACACATCCCACTTCAGAATGGTAAGCAACACCTACTTCTTGCAACAGGACAAAACAGACACAAAAACCTATTAAAACATGGTTAAACCTATTAAACCTATTAAAACATGTTTCGTTATCCTTCATCAGCCAGGAAGAATTTTCAGAGGTTTGGAAGAATGGCACAAAATCAGTAGTTCCTTTTTGCTCAAATTCTTTTCTCTATGCAGGTAGCATGTTGGCTGACAGACCTTAAAACACCTATAATTTTTATTTTGCAATCATTTACAGACTGTAGTGTCAATTCTTCTGTGCAACTGTGGACCACTTCTTGGGAATGCTACATGTGCACATTCTTCTGACAGTTCTGATTCAGTTTGTTTCATCTGAGCAAAACATTTGATTTTTTCTAATAACATTATCACTATCTCTTCGTGTGAGAGAGAGAGAGCTTAGTTCTTTCTGAGATGGTGTTCAAGGCAGGCCAGCCTGGTAAGGTAGTTCATGATCCATGGAAAAGGTCTCTGAAGTAGGAATTAGTTGCTGCAGTGACAGGAGAGAAAAGTCAGATTTTAAGCCCAAAGATACAATACAAAAATTCTAGAATAAGGCAAGTAATCCTGTCTGTCAGACCCCCACAAGTCTTAGGCTAAGGAATGGTCCACACTATGACAGAAGTCATGGAAGCTGTTGTTTGTGATTACAGCATTTCCAGTGTTCCAAGAACACAGAGGGACCCTGCCAGTAACAACTCTGCACTGGGGTAAGACTTTGGCAGAGTTCTCTGAAAGAAGCTTTATCATCACTTGGCATAGTGCTTATCTAAGCGACTTGGGCTGGTGCCAGAACTAGGGTTTGACGGTTCCTTTATGTCCCTGTCAAATACACAGCAGAGTGTTTTAGAAAACACTCTGTTTTAGAAAAAAAAAAGAAAAAAGTTCTCTGTTTTAGAAAACAGTAGCATTTATAAAGAGCTATTTAGAAATGGCAACTATGTAGTCTAAATGCATGGCGTAACTGGACTTGGAATCACTCATCCCAAAAAGAAAAAAAAGAGACTAATTGATGTTGGTTTCACTGTGAATTATATCTAAGCAAAGACTAACTATAGATCAAATTAATTACTAAGTGTTACATTAATATAAGAATAAGAAAACAGATTTCAAAATTTTTTGAGTAGTACTATATATATGGTAAAGTACAGTATGAGTCATATAGAATCAACTCAACTGGTATAATGAAAAAACTATCATGGCATTTTGCAAAAGTTTCTTAAAAGATGGTTTATACCTACTGTCAGTCCTAAAGAAAGTAGTTTTGGTAAGCTTCTTAAACCCAGTATTTAACTGCTTTACAGTCATTCAACCTTGAAAAATAAACCAGACTTTTTCTTTTTTTCCTTTTATTGCAATTGTAAATCTTAGATAGCCAGTTACCTTTAGGAAACACCACATTTATTCCATTAATAACCATTAAGAGTTCTGGAATTAGATAATTTTAAAGAGAGCATCCATCTTCCCAATTTATTTATGCAATCCTCAGCTTGCAGTGAAACCAATTGTCTGGAACAAGGGTAAGTGAAAAGGAATTGAAATTAAGCACTGAAAAATTGGACGTTTAACTAGTCTCATTATGTGCAACTACTAATCACTGAGTATACAGGACTGCTGCTCTGGCTGTAAACACATTTCAGAAGTGTTCCTGAAAGGATGTACTTTCTCCCTTTCTTCTTAGAAAGATGCATCCTTCTATTTCTTTGCCACTAACATTTCCTAGGCAGAGGCAGAACTCCTACAAACCTACTTTTGATGGAGGAAGGCATAAACATGGTAAAACTGCAAAAGAACATCCATCTAACAGCCCACTTCTAATCTATGATTCTTTGTGCTCTTCCTTGCACAAAAGTTAAATAAAATATTCTTTGTTTGGAAGAAGGCAGAAAGAGACAGGGAGGAAGTTTCTGCCTACCTATACCAAACAAAGCACAACAAAACAAGCAAACAAACAAAAAAATCAACTGGATATACGGTTTAAGCAAGGAAGCTTTCAGACAAGGGGATAAATCCAGCAGAACTGCCTCAATACTTCTTATGCCATTACCGGGACATTGTTATTGTTACCTACAGCAACCAAAAATCACAGGCAGCCCCAACATACCGCTGCTTCGGGGTCCACGATTTCAAATGTTACTTTTGCATAAAATACACCTTATAGTAATGTAATTCCACAGGAACGATTCTTTTCACAAAGCAGCTGCTGTCACGTTACCTGGGGTTAAATAAATCCACTTAGGCACGAGACTTCAGCGCTGTCCGAAGCCTCCTGGCACGAGCCGTGTATCAGAAACGCTTGTTTCTGATGGTCAGCGCACACGTACATGTCACACACAAAAGAGGGATTCCGGATTATTCCCGGGCCGAGGACCCCAGGCCCTGTGCCCCCGCTGCCGCCTGGGGCCGGCGGGCCGAGCAGCCACACACCCCGGGGAAAACGAAACCACCGCTGCCATCGCTGAGGGGCAAAACGCTGCGCGGGGCTGACCGGATGTAGACAACCATAAATACGAGGCCTCCCGAGAGCACCGGCAGCGCTCCCGCCCCAGGCTGGGGTCGCTGCCGCCGCAGCCCCACCGGGGGCGCACGGCACGACCGGAGACGGGGGTGAGGAGCGCGGCGGCGGCGCGACACCGGCTCCCACCGCCCCCTCCCGGCCAGGCGGCGCAGACCCCGCCGCGGCTCCGCGCCGGAACGCCGGCCGGGCTCCCCCGTCGCTCCCTGCCGGCGGGGAGAGGCGGGCGGCTCTTACCCTCTGCGCGGGAGCGGATCTCGGACACCGTTTTCTGCACCGTCGGCATCGCCAGGGCGGTGGCGCGGCCGCCTCCCTCCGGCGGCGCGCCCTGCACCTGCCGCCCGCCGGAGCGCGCCCTGCGCCGCTGCGAGGCCCGGGGTGAGGGCGGCGGGTCCCGACGGCGGCGGCTCCTCCAGCAGCCCGAGGCGGCGGCTCTCTCCGGCTGCGCCCGTCCCTGCTGGCGCCGCCGCTGCTCACTGACAGCCGCGGCGCCCGCGCTCCGCACTCGCCGGCCCCCTCCGGAACCTACCAACTCCGCCCTCCCCCCGCGCCTCCCTGTCCCGAGGCGTCCCGCCGCTATCTCCCTGTCCCCCGGGCTGAGGCTTGTCGGGTCACCGCGCCTAACCGGGCAGCGGCACTATGGCGGTGTGTGTCCGGCCTCTGGAGCGAGAGAAGGGCTTCCGATGCGCCCCCCACCCCGTGACGCGGGGGGAATGGAACGCGCCGAGCCCTGGGCCGCTGCCCGGCGCTGGGGGCGGGCGGGGGAAGCCCCGGGCAAGGTCGCCCGGTGTCTCCGGCAGCCGCGGCGGGCGGGACCCGTGACGGGGCGGGCAGTGCCAGGGCCGGGGCCGGGCGGGGTGAGCGGGGCCCTGCCAGGAGTGCGCAGCCCGGTGGCCTTGCTGAGGGGCAGAGATGAGGGGCAGCGGTTCCGGCGGCGAGCCGGCAGAGCTGCTCAGCCGTGGTTATGTGCAGAGCGGACTCCCCGACTCCCGCCCTCCCTCTCGTACGCAGCTGAGCGAGGTGGATGTGGAGCGAGGGGCGCGGCGGGGGTCGGGGGGCGTTCATCCGGAGAGGGAATTGAAACGGCGTTCCATAGCCCTCATTCAGGCGAGGAGAGTGTTTGTGCCACGCTCTGTTTGACAGGCAGCCTTCAAACTCGCGCTCGACTTTTTATTTTTAGTCTCAGTCAGGGTGCCGCAGCTTGACAGCCGTGAGTCTGTGACTCCGAGCGCTGCTCCCGAGCGGGCTGCTGGAAGGAGGTCCCCGCGGCAGATGCCTCGGGCGGAAGCACCAGCAGCAGCAGCAGCAGCAGCAGCAGCGGCACTGTCACTTCGGCACTCACTGTGAGCGTGACTCTGGGGTGACGGCAACAGGCTGAGCAGTGCGCCTGCCGCATGCTGCCCCCCTGCCTCCCGAAAAACTGCCACAGCCAAAACAGCATGCGGGAGAAAATAGGAAAGGGGATGGTGGAGGCAGGTCTGCTTGGCATAGCTATGTCTTGCATCTGTTTCAGTCGGGCATAAAGCATACTGGCTGGCTAGAGAATGATGGAATGGAATAAAGCTACTGTTGTCTCATGAATCTTGAGAGGATTTGAGGCTGACGTGTCCCCTAAAGGCCACCATTGTGTCCTCAAGAAAGTACATAACACAGATTACAGATGTAGAATTGCTGCTGTTTTCACTATAGAGGATATACACCCGCTATTAGAAAATTATATATATATATAGTCTTTCTTGACAGCAACAGAGTGAACATTTGATAAAATTGTATAAAATTTAATCTTGGTAAATGGATCAAGCAAAACATGTCGATGTTGTTGGTGCTTAGGGTTTAATGAGGGACCTGGCAGTATTATGTTAATGGTTGGACTCAGTAGTCTAGGAGGTCTTTCTCAGCATTAATGATTTTATGATTCTATGAAGCAGTGCTTCATTCATGGAGGAAAGTGAACCAAGAATTTGTTTTTCTTCAATGCTAGCTCAGATATCAAGGAAGAGGAATACTTTGCTTCAGAGAAGACTGCATTAGCGAATAAATACTGTGGGTTTCTTTCAAGTCACAGGTCAGAAAACCTGCTCAAGAGTGTCCTTCAAAAGACAGTGCTCTTCTGCATCACCCTGTGCAGCAATCTGTGTGGGTTGTCTGTGTTTTTGTGGGTTTTGAGTTTTTTTCTTTCTTTTCTGAACCAGAAACAAGGATTGTAGAAAGATGCCTCTTCATGCATTCTTCTGGTAAAACAAAATGCCTGGAAACAACATGCATTGCTCATCCAGTTTTAAGAAATACTCAGTGTGGGTCAGTCAGCCATGGGCAGTCTTGGCTGGTGCAAATTACTTTCAGCAAGAAACAGCTTCTAGTTTTGTGTGACATTCCATTGAAGCCTGACTGAAGCAGTCATTTAGGGGACTCATATATATATATATATAAACCTCCCAGCATCAATAGGGCCCTTTTGTGAAAGAGAATCTTGAGGAGGGTGGGAGTGGCGGTTTGCAATTTCTGGCAGCTCCACTATTGTTAAAAGGCTGCAAGAAAATTGTGAAATTCACTATAAATCAATATACATGCCAGTCAACATGCATTTGGCCCAAATTACTGCAGTGCTGGTGACAAATAGGATTGTCACTTAAATCCACATTTGGATGCTGGTTTATGTCTAAACTGGGTTTTTTGGCTGCAATATCCCTGGCAAGTGGTACTTATTACTGATACCTTTGGGCAGCTGGAAGTGTACCCTCTTGAGAACAGAAGATACTTTAACAATGCTGCCAAATGTTATTTAAAATTGTGAATAGTTATTTTACAAATAAGGCACTATCCACCTCAAAATAGCACAACAAAAAAATTACTAGCCTTAATCTTGGTATACTTTTGTGTACTCTGAGTTACTGTGAAACCTTAAAAGTCTTTTAAAAAAACACCAACCAAACCTTTTTTGAAGTTATAGCATGAGTAATATTTGAAAGAATGAGTAAGAATTTCTTATCAGTTAAGAAATTCTCAATTTTTTCAGGTTTTATTCTACAAAGTCTCAATGGTAAGATAAACATGTGTAACCATTTAGTTTCACAACAGACAGTTAAACCAGATGTCATCCAAATGAATGAAACTCAGCTACTATATTTCCTAACAGTTCCCATCCACTTGCAATGTTACTCCAAAAGCACAGTAGTGTCTGTTTCTTCTGCATTTCCCCTACATGGTCTGCCAGCAAAACCAGCTGGCCCTTGTGTTTATTTCTTTCCTTTGGAAGACAACTGTATGAACTCCATCCTTTCACCTCTTCTATGTAAATGGAACCTGTGTCACTCAGATTTCCATCTCCGCATTCCACCCTTCCTGTTTTGATACAAACAGGTCAGAAAAGGCTTCTGCAGCTTTTTAAGCTGAGAGTATGCTTAGTTTATGCACTTGAAAATGTGCTCTATATTTAAGGAATCCAATATTTAGCTTTGGATCATCACTTGTTTGGAATGTACATGACAGGATTGCAAAACAGAAACAAGTCAGTCTGCTTTCCAACACAGCTATAAATTAAACAATATGCCTATATTCTGCTTTAAAGATTAGATGACACTCTTAATTGAATTTTCTCTTCAATTTCAATGTGTATTTTGAAATATGTGGAAGCTCTGATGAAGCAGATAGAAATTTATTAGCATTAATTTATTAGCACACCCTACCTTTTGGAACAAAAGATGACAGAAACCTCGTTTTTAAAATATATGCAGAAAAATTGCATATTCATTGAGAAGAATAAGTTATTTCAGACATAAAATGTCTTGCAATGACAGCTGAAATGTTGAGCTAGTAAAAGAAAATTGTGAAAGGATACACGTTTATACATATGTCAAAAATATCACCTCCACTACTCCATAGTTTGATGATTTGACTGAGCTGTGATGATCCAGTCTTACATCACCATTTCATCTGTAATGGCTTTCAGGAGTGACTACTACACCCAAATCAGATCTGTTCTTGAAAATGGTATAAACACTTACTTTATTAGAAAATATAGGCATTTCCATTCTTTCTGATATACTAACTGTGCACTGTAGTAGCCTCCCGGAGTAGGAAATACTCCATATAAAATAACTGCATATATAAAGCAGGATAAATTAGTTCTGCAGGCTTGAAGTTTTCACAAACTTGACACACATAAAATTTTAGTCTAGATTTTTCCAGTAATGCTAATAATTCATATGAATTTTCAGGGTGCAGTTTCCCTTTGTGATATATTGATAAGTGGCCAGGTTTCATACAGTAGTGGAAGGGAAAATTAATACTGTAACTTTTTGCTGCTTTTCCAGAGCTTTGTGGAAAGGATTTCTGGTATATGTCTTTTTCTGCTTCATAGTGCAGGAACCGATGGCTGTGCTATTAATCTCAAACTCTCATAATTCTGAACCATTACTTTTGTAATTGAATATACAGGATACTCCCATAGCATGGAAAATGTCTAATGAAATTTTATAAATAACTAGATTTAAAATTCAACAAGGTATGGGGAAGCAACCATTTTAGATCAGATGAGTCTGTAATTGACTAGAAGGCTATGTATGATATTGCTGAAGGCAACTAGTTCTGTGCTCAATGGAGCAGTAGCTTTCTTTTTTTTTTTTTTTTGCTTTCTTTGACCCTCTGAAAGGTTAATGATTACAGATTTTGTGTACTGATTTTTAAATCCATTCTACATATGTTTAAGCATAAGCTTCTGCTAACTATTCTATAAGAGATCAGATTAAGTGCTTTAAAATTCTTCTTGAAACCATTAAAATGTTAATTAGTTTATTTACAAAATTACATGTAAACTCATTATTTTCTAAACTTTGGAATTTCTCATGTTATGTTTTATCTTCTCAGGTAAATGTATCTCCAAGTTTTTAAAAAATATTTGACTTTGTGGATATTTCAAATATTTCTAGTGAAATTCTTGACAGTTATTTTGGTGGTTTAACAAGAAACATCAAATCTTCTGTTTGCCCACATGTTCCATCTGTGAAATTTTCATTATAGAATGTGCTTTTTTCATACAAGCCAGTGTAAATTTATGTTGATCGTATCCTTTACGATTATGAAGTACAAAACTTCTCCTTTTCTGAGGCAAAACATGTTAATAAAAGAAACCTCAACCCCCTGAAGTGGATATTTAGACATAGAACATGCCACAAATCACATTAAATAATTCAATCTCTAGGCTGATTTATAGAAACCTGTGAAGGCATTCCTGTTAGTTTCTCCCTCAGCTGCTGTAGCAGTACCTGACTGCATAAACAAATCATAGGAAAGCAAGAAAACCCCAGACAAACAGAAACAAAGCAGATCCAGAGTGTAACAGATGCTACATCTGTATATCCTGTTCTTTGTAGATCAACCTCCATACCTGAGACTAAAGATCCTTTACTCAAATTTTCTTTATACTCCTATAGATTCATGTTCACAGCAGTGAAGGAAAAAAATACTTATTCATATATAATTACATGGGATAAAACCAAACTCATGCTTGCTTGTAATGGAAGTGTGCAAGAACATCTTCTCTGGTGTGCATCCTGTAACACTGTGCGGCAGCATCATTTGCTGCAAGCACATCAGACTTGCAAGTTCCTGGAAAGTTATGATCTCACATGCTAATTGAAATTGTGGTAGTTGGAAGCAGTCAGCCTAGATGTCCACAATGGTGCAATACATTTATGGCCAGTTCTTAGTCTGTTTTGTAGCTTGGCCTTGAAAAACAGTACAGATACTATTAAATGTGCCATCAGGAGCATTCCTTTTGGTCAATAAAGTTAGTGTATCAGTACTTCTTTAAATCTACCTCATTATCCTTTCCTTTCATAACTTCATTTTTACACATGGAGGGAAGGGAAGTTACTCTTTATCTTTTCCCACAACAGGATTTGCTAGAACTCAATTTGCAAGAATGAGGGATGGATATAGACAGAGAGGCTATGTAGGAAGAGATCTCTGGAGACCTCTGCTGTCTTCTGTCTATTGTGCCATATACTTTAGGAGTTGTCACACATGACTTCCACATTTTCAACTTTGAAAGTTTTTATTTATCTTTTGAACAGATTTTTGGGTTTTTTTGCAAAGGCATGTGGTAATAGGACAAGGGGAAGTGGCCTTAATCAAGAGGGGAGGTTTAGATTAGATATGAGGAAGAAATTCTTTTCTGTAAGGGTGGTAAGGCACTGGAATAGGTTGCCCAGGGAGGGAGATTGTGGACTCCTCATCTCTGGAGGTGGTCAAGACCAGACTTGATTAGGTTCTGAGCAACCTGGTTTAGTGGAAGGTTCCCTGTCCATGCCAGGGGGTTTGGAACAACAATATCCTTAAGGCCCCTTACTATTTTCTTTTGATATTAACATGAATAATGCCAAGCCTATCATAATGAGGCCCTGGCCTTAATATTGCTAAGAATAGTGCTTAGCCCTTCAGAAGAAGTCACAGAATCAAAGAATCAGATAATAAATTGAGCTGGAAGAATCATTGAGTCCCATTTCTGATCCTCCCCCCGCCCCAAGAGTGACACCATGGGTCTGAGAGCATTGTCCAAATTCTTCTTGGACTCTGTCAGGCTTGGTGCTGTGACCACGTTTCTGGGTAGCTCATTTCAGTGCCCAGTCGAAAAACCTTTTTCTAAATCCAAACTAAATCCCCCCTAACACAATTCCAGGCCATTCCCTTGGGTTCTGTCCCTGGACAACACAAGGAAAAGATCAATGTCTGCCCTTCCCTTCAGAAGGAAGGGACTGCAATGAGGTTACATCAGTCCCTCTTCTCCAGGCTGAACAGACCAAGTGACCTCAGCTGCTCTTCATGTGGCTTCTGCTCAAGGCCCTTCACCATTTTTCTTGCCCTCCTTTGAATACTCCCTAATATTTTAATATCTTTCTGATATTGACCAAAACTGCACACAGGACTTGAGGTGAGGCCACCCTGGTGCAGAGCAGAGCAGGACAATCCCCTCCCTTGCCTGGCTGGCCATGCTGTGCCTGATGCCCCCCAGGACAGGGTTGTCCCTCCTGGCTGCCAGGGCACTGCTGGCTCATATTCAACTTTCTGTTGACTAGGACTGCCATGTCCCTTTCTGTAGCACTGCTTTCCAGCCTGTCATTCCCCAGTCTGTCTGTACATCCAGGGTTTCCCCATTCCAGTTGCAGAGTCTGGTTCTTTCCATGTTGAATTTCATTTGGCTGGTGATAGCCCAGTTAATATTTCAGAACTTCATATGGTAGGTGACTGCTCAGTTTGTCAAGACCTCTCTGCAGGTGTTCAAGACCATGCAAGGCTGGGCTGAAATGATCATCATCTTGGGTTTCCACGGTCTTAAGTCATAAATATAGGGCCACAGTAGAGGCAGTTTCTTACAGGCCTGCCAGTGCCTACCTGCTGGACCTCACAGGACCATGTCATGATATAACTGGTAAACTGGGTAAACAGGAAGAGCAGTCATGCAAGAGCAGGCAGTTAAAGGGGAACATGAAAGGGAAGGTCTGCATGTGACTCTCTTGATAGTCAGTCACAGCTGAAGAAAATAAGAGGAAATTCATTATGCCTGAAAAAAAAAAAACAACAAAGATTTGAACTCTTTTCAGGCTACTTGGCCTTCACAGTGAGTTCAAGGCTATTGTAGCATTCTGCAGGCATTCCTTGAAGCTGTGGCAAACACACAAGTATACTTATTGCTCAGCAGAAAGAAACAGTCATGCTGATAGTTTGGGTATAGTGTTGTGGTGAGCGGATTTATCCACAAGAAAGATGGCACAGGAGCAAGGACTGTTGGCACATAAAGAAAATGGATCAGGGAGAGTGTGGCCAGCCAGATGGCCTCTTTGTGGCTGATCACATGCTTATGCAAATACTAGATTAAAACCACAGAAGAGAAACAAAATGCAGATGTTTATACTAAATTGGTTTCTTCTATGAAGGCAAATCTTACAAGAAAATGCTAAGAAGGTAATGACTGGTAGCACACACAGGTCTTAATTACACAGCATGACCATTTAATTCTGCTGTTCAGTGATTACTTTCACTTTAAGAAATCAGTGGAAATTAAAGTTATATAATTTTACATTGATAAAAATAGTAGAATTCATTGCTATTTTCCTCCATTTCATGCTGGCTTTAACACTTACAATTTTAAAGATGTTAAGACACTGCGTATGGAATAACTGGGTCATGAGGAAGGCTGCTGAAGTTTAAATTGAAAACAGCTGGGATACTTTCCCAAAAACCACTGTTAAAATACTTGTATCGAATTAGATACATGTTTTTGGGAGAACAAGGAGGGGGAATAAAGAGAAGGTATACCACAATAAATGCTTTCAGTTTTATAGGCAGTCAGTTACAGAAAGCACTGATAAAAGATCTAAGTATCTATCCTATTATCAAGGTAGAGATAGCTAAGAGCTCTGATAGCAGGCATATTCAAATATGAATAAAGAGAAGGAAATAATAAACCAGAAACTCATTATCAGTCTAAAATCCACTAATAAAATATCTGTTAAACAAAGCAATGTAGTGCATGAGTCAGCTGTGTGTTTTGAGGAGAGTGAGCAGGTGTCACTCTCTGTAGTAGCAGGGCAGTAAAGTGGGCACTGCCTGTAGTGCCCTCCTGCAGTGTAACAGATTTGAGGTTGGAAACTGCTCTCTGTGCCTTCTTGTCGCTTCCTGATTTCACTGCATCTAAATATGAGCAGCCAGCCTTTGGGAGAGAGAAAATGGTGTGGTGAGGGATTCCTATTTTAAATATTTTCAGATTGTTTAGTTGAGAAACTGCAAAACCTTTGCAGACGTGCAGCTGATCTGCCTAATTGTCAGAGGAATGTTTTATGACATTGCTCAAAAAAAGCTGAGAATAAAGTCAACTTGAAATTGGGCGAGTCATGACTCCAAACATCTGAGCTTGCAGATTCTCAGTGCAGGCAATATTTGACAGCCGAATCTCTGAAGGTTACACCATTTGCTGGGATTTGAAGGGCAGAGCAGGATTCCCCTCTGTGCTACCTTTTCCCAGTGTCTTTTCCAGATCAGGAGGGAATGTACTAGATTAACACTGAATGACTAAAAAAATTAAACTTCCTATGTTTTTCAATGTCACTTTTGGAAAAAAATTGCATGCAAGGAGGATAAGGTGTGATTGCAGCACTGAGGACTGGAGTCAGGAAATAGTTGTAGATAGGGAAGGTAGGAGTAGTGAAACATTGTACAAGGCAAAGGAAGACAGAGGAGATAAAATAATGGACAAAGTGCCTTAAGCTAACCAAGTACACCTCTTTTAGGACACCAAGAAACTCATGCTTTCTACACACTCATGGGCAAATGTCTGGTATTTGATGTTGGGGTTTGTACTTGTCCTACTCCTTGGTTAAGAGCTTCAGTTCTTGAGCTGTGAGTAATAACCAAATTTCCAACTCTTATGACAAATCAGATTTGAAACTCAGGAGTGTGAGAATACTAATGATGTTCATGGCACACTTCATCAAACCATTCCAGGAGAATGTTAGTCTGCCTGTTAAAGAATAACTTTGACATTAAAGTTGTCAGATGGTTTAGATTGAAATCTAATGATTTTAATGAAAACTGAAAATAACCTGCATGACGATTTTATCTTTGGCTCTAGAATGCCTGTAAAAACCTGGGAAGTTTTACTGTAAGAGTTACAGAATCAGTTTGTCCTGACTTGAAAGTCACAGTATCCTGGCTGCCTGTTGAACCTTACAGGCTTTAAACTTTGGTCAAAACCACTTTTCCCAACTTCCCAAAGTTTTGTTTCCCTGTGCTTTTATAAAAATTTTCTATTGATATATTCCTTGTCCTTCAGTAAAAAGAAAACCTCATAATTAAATCTTGGACATGCTAAACTTGACAGTCCTTGCTAAAACTTGACAGTTCTTTTTGCTATTAAACTTAGATGTGCAAGGATACTGCCCAGATTTTTTTTCAGTAATTTTAAACCCATTGTGTTATTCTGTAGTCAGTAGAACAAATGAAAAACCTGCTTCTGCCTAAAAAGCATAGTGCCAAATAATACTAGGCCATATATCAGTATTATTCCTCAATGATGTGACCTATTGCACTACCCATTTCCTTTCTGTCTCCTCTAGAGTAAGGTAATGTGGCACAATTAAAAAAAAAAGATGAAGAGCAGAAGGGCATTCTCATGTAATCTTTAGAAGAATGGCACTCTTAAATGAAGAATATAATTATGCCTATTTCTATGTTTGATGCTGATGACATGGTGCTTTACTTTCTAATAAAGTCTGTCTTCAGCATTCATTTAGCTTTGCAATATCACAATAAAGAGAGATATAAAGCTACCTAGATAGAAGAGCAGCGCAATATGTTTAAAAAAAAGAACATTCTGTCATAACTTGTTTCAGGAACTTTAGAACAGCCAATGTCAGGAACTAAAACATCCAACTTTCAGTTGAACAGTACCTTATTGTTCACACACACTATATCTAGCCTATACTTAGTTGCCCAGAGGTAATATTTACCATTATAGGACAAGATTATTTTGATCTGTGTTAGTGTATTTGTAAGTATTCACAATGTCTATTCCCTTTTATGCAGGTGATAAATGCAGACTAATCTGGGGAATAAGGTCATTGCTCACATATCGAAACCTTGTAACACTGGGCCCTTATGAAATATTCTAACCATGTGTATTTATGAAATAGTTTTGTTTAAGAGTGTACTCAGCCAACGTTTGCATGACCTTTAAACAAAATAATGTTGTTGTGCTGGTTTCATTGCAAAATGAAAACATGCAGCATGATAGGAGTCTCTGAAAAGCTTTGAAGGAGGTTCTGATACAGAGCAAGTGAATGTGTAACATGACAGATGCCCCTTCCTTTGTATTGGCAGTGAGAATTCATGTTTTATCTTTGAGATGTTTGACTTGTCAAAAAATATCCATCTTTTTTGGGTAATCAGCAGTGTAAAAAAATTTTTTAGCTCATTCTTCTGCCCCCTTTTATTTATGTATCTCGCACCATAGCAATTTTGCACCATTCTATTTCTGATTTTCAGAAATAGAACTTGCTACTATTAAATCTCTATATGCATGTCCTCTATTACTTTATTTATATCTTCACAAACCATATTTGATATATACTCAAATAAAGGCAGTGGAGTGAAATCAAATAAAAAGAGCATTGACTAGCAAGTGTAATGTTACACTTGAAATGTGTACAAGAAGCCAGGTGTATATCCTCCATTAGTCCAATGCAGTGCTGTTACCTGACTGGATGACTTGACAGAAAAAAGTGATCACAGCTGTTATTTACTGAGATCTTAGGACACATGGCTGTACTTTATGTACCTGTCCTCAGGTATAGCAGGTTATCTGCTCTAAATCTGAATTTAGCTGAGAGTGACAATTTTAACATAAGAGACCTTGGAGGTAAATATGGGATTAATATTCCTGTGCAGATGGCATCACTCAAGGGTGGCAGCTAAGCAGAGTTCTTGGGATTGAAGCTTAAAATGTCAAGCATTATCTGGGTCTGTGCTTATGATAACTCTTCCCCAGAACTCAGAATTTCACAATGGTGTTGGGAATGTATAAAATGCTTTCTAATCTTCTGCAGAAATTCAGCTAAATTCCTGACCAAATTTCTTGTATCAAATTAGATCTATTTCCTTCTGTAGTACAAGTGTGTACTTTTTCAGCAGGACCTCTAAAAGCTCTTATAGACATTAATGGTCTTTAGTGAGGCTGCAGAGGTGTTTTACCATGAGCAAGAAAATAGGACTTTTAAAAATCATCAGCAAAGAGGTATTTATTTTACTTTTTTGTTTTGTGGATTTTTTTTCCTTCATACTATGAGCAAGGAAGCATTTTGTTTGGTTATTTTTTGTCGTTGGGTTTGTGAGGTTTTTTTTCCCTTGTTTGTTTCACTCTCTAGTTGGGAGTTTTGGGTTTCAGTTTTTCTTTTGCTGAGTTGGGAAATGTTTTGTTTTGTTTTTTTACTGTTCAGGAAGTGAATCTTTTTTGACAGGTCACAGCAAGAAACTTCTGCAAGTACATGTTCCTCATCTTCTGCAGTGTTTTTCCATGTAATGTCTGAAAAGGTCACAAAAGTGCATGTTGTGTGCATTGTGCCTGCAGCATATGCTCTACACCAAAATTTCTTTGATAGTGTCCCATCATCTACATTGGAGGGCTTCTGTGTTGTAGAAATCACTAAGAGGGTAGCCACAGAACCTGAGTGCAACATCTCTCTCAGAGTCAGGGCATAATGGCATTACAAGGTCTGCAACAGCTGCTGCAGAGATATATCCGTGACTCATCTGAAATCCTACTATGAATAAAGCACTAATCCAGCATCATAACCTCTTCTGCTAGCCAAAGAAAAATGCTAAATATAAATAAATCTCTTACAGAATGCAAATGTAGGGGAAGGTTGGTAAGATTGCAAAAAAGTCAAAAAGCTCTATTATCCCAAAAAAGGGAAATTGAAGGAGAAATTAAAAGAAAGTTTTCTCCAAGTCTCCTATTTCCATTTGTCTTCTAGATCTTTGGAAATACTAGCATTTATTTAGACACCAGGAGACTAATCTAATGTTTATCTGAGAGAAAAGGATTGTAAAAGGTAGACTACCAAGTGAAATCAGTATTACATCAGATGTCTGGACACTAAAACAGATGACTATTCAGGTTTTGAAACACAAAACAGTATTTACCATGGTGGGAGTTTAACTAGTTCATCTAGTTGCTAAACCTCCACCAGCACCAGCAATACCTGTTGTACATTTCATCTCTCTTACCAAGCTGAATTTGATACAAGGATATAAAGACAAGCTTCCTCTAAGCAAAACAAACAAAAAAAAATTTGCTTTATACATTCTTTTAATTCTTAAATATCAGCCTGATGAAAAGTAGCTGTTCCTACTCAGAGAAATATGTACCGTAAACTTAGATCCAGAGACATCACTTTGACTGTCACCCTTCTGTGCAATGCTATGGAGTAACTGAATTCAGTGTTCCTGAAGGGAAGGATAATCATTAATAGAGCTGAATGCAGTTTGTGCAATGTCTCAATTTTAATAAGCTTATTTGAAGCTTTAAAACCTGCTGAGATGGTGATCTATTTATATCTCAGCAGTACTGCACACAGCTGCAGTGTACTTGGGACCCAAAGAACTGAGTGGTCTTGAACCCAAATGGAACTCTATGCAGAGCTGATTTAAGGGGAAAATATAGTTTGCCAAAGCAAAATACAAGAAAAACAGGGGAAAAAACTGTGGTTTTGCTAAAGCAGATGCTTTTCTGGGAAAGGGAGAAAAGTAAAGGTGCTCCATTGTGGAAGAGCAGCATGTGTCCAATTGATAGGATCCCTGTTTCATTAATTGTTTCCTTCAGTGAGCTAGAAGGAAAATATAAATATAGCTCCACATAGCACCTCTTGTTTCCTGCAGTGATTTCCACAATTGTCTCTTTACCAGTAAACTATAGCTGAAAATAGCTTTTGGAAACAATTATAAAATACTTAGTTTAGAAAAAAAGTGAATAGTATTGCTTACTTTTCATTCTCGTCTTGTAAAGGATCAAATATAGAAAACTAAATAGAACAACTTTTAAAAATAAAAGTCCATAAAATTATGTATTATTTTACAGTCATGTTAAGCATTTCCTGTATATTTATGGAGAATTATTTTAATTGTGGAGATAAGTTGACTGTAATAGTTGACAATGTCACATGATTACTCAACATGCAGGGATAAAATACAAACTGCAATGGATGCATAAATCAAAGCAGTGACTCAGCATGCAGCACATGACCTTTGCCTTAGTTTCCTAAAGGAAATGTGGCAATGAAAATAAATTTATCCCTTTCTTTCACAGGGAAGGGGAAAAGAGGAACAGAAACCTGTTCAGGTTTCTGCAGGTGTTCTACCCAGTTCTCAGTTCTTGTGTGAGTGGCCAGCAGTTTCACTCCCAGAACTTTTGCTCTTATTGCCTTCCTCTTCCACAAGGGAACTGCCTCTTACCACCTGGAAAGAAAACTGGAGCTTCTACTAGCAGTGGCCACAGAGGGTGTCAGATATATTTGGGTAGTATGATCACAGCCAAGATAGAAGCAGGACCCATCTGAAGGGGAAGCAGAAGTGGGCAAAAGCACTGCATGTCACAAGTGTGTTGGCCACTACAAAGCTCCTCTGCTCCAAGAAATGTTTTCTTGCACAAGGCTGAGAGAGGCTGCAAGAGCTGGATCCCCATAGTAATGCCTGAAGAGTGGAGATAAAGCCAAGGAGACACATGCACTAACTGGATTCTTGTTGATTGCACAGGAACATAATCTTTACTGGGCTTTGAGATTAAATCATTCTGGGGATGGGGATGCTGTCACCGAAGAAGCACCTGCTATAAACTACATTTGACAGGTAATAAAATTGATATTATCAGCTGAAGTCCCTGCTTTGTACACACAGTTGAGAGTAAAAGAAGCAGTCCTGAGTTTAAATACAATCTCTAACCCAATCAACAGCTTTAGCATGCTCTTTTTTCTGTAAAATGAGAACTTGGTTTTAATCCTATGCATGAAAATCTTCTGCTTCCATGGAAGACAAATGCCCAATTGTAATGTTGCACTATTTTTGAAAATAATACAAATTGCAAGACCAAAAGAAAAAAAAAAAAGTAGCTGACAACAGCATATGTTCCATACATAATGATGGAACAGAAGGAAAAAAGTCCTTCTGAGTGGTCATTTATAAAAATTGAAGGAAAACATCCATTCATAGTGTAAAAGTGAGTACTGGGAACCCCATGCAATGCTGGTAATCACTTTCACAAAGATTAGTATAGCAAACTCATTCATTCCCCATCTGCAGCACTTATGAATTATTCAGTTAATCCTGTTTGAGAAGATAAATGTTGGATGTTATAGGAGCATATGCTATGATATTTTAAAATTTATTTTGATATTTGTCAGACTTCAAATTTGCTTTTCCAGAATGCCAAATATTATTGCTTTAGTTCCTGTATTTTGCTTCTTACCACTGAGTTTCCAAGAACCCCCATATGTGTTTCTACTTGACAAGACTTCTGAAATCAATAAATTAAAAAAGGTTTGATACTTTAAAAAGCTACTGTAGACATGTTGTCTCAAATATTAAGAGTATTTGTCAATCACCAAATAAACATAGTTTATTTGGACTTTTTTTCCAGGCCTTGAAACACTTTCATTAGGTTTTAAACATTTTTAATCTATGTGTTTTGTCAAGAGCGTAGTTAAGTTCAAACTGAGATATGTTTATGAACTGATAAAAATCAATACAATTTGATGAGCAGCCTGCCAAAATACCAAATAAATACTCATTATTTGTTTGGGTAAAGAAAATTTGGCTGATTTTAAGGTGCTTGCTGGATTATCATGCAGTGATTTATGGCACAGGTTACTGCTACCTTGTGCTTTGTCTCAGGGCTGCAGTCCTAAGGCTTCAATGCATTGAAGATCCTTTTAAAACAGTCCAATTATTTTACAGAATACTCATTTCAGTTCTTATTCCACCATGAAATGTGTAGTGTATTGGTTCAAAACCACTATTTATATGGTTAAAGTGAAGGTGTCACTGCTCTGCTGAGTGCCTTAATTACAGTGGGGACAAAAGGGTTGCAGTGAGGAACTTTTATTACACAACTGAAATGAGAGATGCCCTTCACCTGATGCCATTTTTTTCCTTTGCTGCCCCGCACTCTGCAGCAGACAGTTGGGTGGCTGAAGAGCAGTGCTGCCATGCTGGGCGCCCCTGTGCTCCACCGCAGCGCCGCGACTGCGCTGCCTCCGCAGCCACAGCCGGCCAAGCAAGCACAGCTGCCAGCTGCCTGCTGGGACCAAGAGCCAGCCTGCTGACAACAAGCCCAGTAGTTTTCCTAAGCACTCTTGCCTTCCAAGAAGAAAGCTGGCCTTTACTCCCCCCTAGAAACATCTCTCCTTCTCAGTGCTCTTTTTCAGTGTGTGCTTAATCTGTCATCGTCCTCTTGTCAAAGGAAAAGTGAGGGTTGCTTGACCTGACACAAATCCTGTCTCTGGAACAGCAACGTGAACTGGCTGAAAGAATCCCTGTCAAGATGAGTTTTTTGATATCATCCCAATGTGAATGCACCTGATTATTCTGAAAATATAAGGGAGAGCATGCATATCAGGAAAGTGCTTGACAATTCTGCCACAGATTTACTCCTCTGAGTATTCAGTATCTAACTGAAAATCCACCTGAAAATCACATAAGTGGAAAAATAAGATATGTGTATGAATGAATTTTAGCAATCACACTACTGTATTAATAGCAGACCAACACAGTTTCTCCACAAGCCTTTGCTTGGTGCACACACAGGGCAGCTAAGCTTCCACCCTGGGAATACACCCCAGCAATCCCTGCCCTGCCAGGCCTCCCCAGCCCCTTTTCCAAAATCACATCATTTTTCTCAAGAGCTCCTCTGCAGGAGAGAAAGGGCAAAGCCTGAATGCTCAAAGTGGGGTATAAACTGGCTTTTGTGTGTATGCATACGTGCATATGTATGGAGGACACATGGGAAAAACAGGACCATATCTTTTCATGATAACAAAGAAGGAAATAACTTCAGATGATTTTGTGTGCCCAGGTCCCAGATATGTTAATTATTAGAGGTAAAAACCAAGAAATACATCTTCAAGTAAAGTACTGTTATCCAAGATATATTTTGTAGGAATTGCTGTAGCTACATCTGTGATGCTATATTTATATGCTATGCTCTGGAAATTCTCATTTCTGTGGAGAAGAGGAAGAGAATGATGGATGCTTTAATATAGTGATAGTTTTCCCTTTTGTATTCATGAGTAGGCCTTGAATTCTACTTCTGAGGTTTACATCATTAGAATTCTACTTGACCTGAATCTCCCTTGCATAGTTTGATTTTATGACACCATTAAGTTTATTTAGCAATGGAATTACTTTCATCCTAATTACTTTTGCAGTCTGTGTTGTTTTCACAAAATGAGACATGGACTAGAAAGCAAAAAATGTAACCATAGAAGTCCTAATAGTTTCCTAATGTATTATTTCATTAATTCATCAACTCTCCAGTGTGAGGCACGCTGGTGAACAGTGTAGGACCTGGCTGGAAAAAAATCTGAGTTACAAGTTATGGGACACATTAACAAAGTTGGTTTAAGAATGCAAGAATGCAAAAACTGCCCAGCATCCATGTAGGTTAAACTATACTTTTTATAGAAGAACTGAAATATTTTTAGGCTTTTTCCTACTTGTTTAATTTTTCCCCATCAGAACATCATCTTGATGACTGTGTGATTTTTGCAAAAATGCATTGCTTCAGTTACCTTTCTTTGTATTTTCCTGACATCCCTGAGCAATATTGGATACTTCCCTTGTGTTCAATATTTTAGTATGATGTTGACCCTGTGTTTTCTAACCTTGCCAAATTTTCATTTGTCTGTGTTTTCTTTTCTTACAATTTTTTTTCCCTTCTTCTAGAACACAGGGAAAATCTGGTCAAATGAGCCAGTTGTTTTGCTTGGGCTATTGACTCTGCTTCCTTTAGAGGACACATTTAAAATTTATATAATATTGGATAAATTTTTTCCTCATTTCCTATATTTTATGTGGGAACTTTTCTTTGGTCTGAAAAAGTATTTTATTGTTTTTAAATTTCTGCTTCCTTGAAACATATTATACACTATATCAAAAGGGAAAGCAAAAAAAAAAAAAAGACAGCAGTAAGTGAAAAATGTAAGCCTCAGTCTAGAAAGAGAACCTGAATTCAAGTAGTGATTTTGCCTTATCTCCTGGCTTTGCCAGTTTTGCTCTTTTATGACCGAAGAAGCTAAGATAGTAGAACAGCATGTGTTTGTCTCTCAAACATAATGGAATAGCCATAGCAATGGAATTCCCTTCTAATTTAAACTTTTTCTTTTAAACTGGCTACTAAATGACCTTGGAAAAGCAATATCCAGGGAGCACTGGGAATCTGGCTGTGCCAAATTAACTGACCAAATTAACTGCACTCAAGAGTTCCACTCTGAAACATTTGATTCTTCTTCCTACCTCCTTCACTCCTCCTGCCCCTGATTTACCCTCTCTTAAACTTATTTTAGCAATTCAAGACCATAGAGCATCTGACATAAACAATTATGCACAGAGATGACAGGAATTGTATCTGAGATTTTCTCCTCCCCTTTCTTTTTTAAAATTTTTTTTGCACTCCTGCTGTTTTAAGTGTCTAGCAAATGATTATTTCACTTTCTTGAATTTCAAAAGGGAATAGGATATAATCTGAATTCTATTGTATATTGTTCTATCAAGAAAAATTCCAATTTATAGTTAAATTTGGTGAATGGCAGTATAAAATAAGAAAAAAAAATAGATAAGTTTAGAAATTCTGATTAAACTGGTTTTGTAATGGCTTGCATGTCGAGAGAGCAGAGTAATATTAGACTTACTCTTCTATTTTTGGCTGTCTAGTTTCTAAAAATAAAGAAAACTCTCTTGACAATATGACAAAGAATTGCTGTTACATTTAAATATCACCCTTGAAAATATGTGGATTGATTTTGTGGTGACTTTAAATTTTTTTTTTTAACTTTCTTGCATTAGGAAAGGTCTTGCTACAAGGCACTGCTTTAATAGATACATGGTAAGCATGTAAGATACAGAAGGTGGTCTGGTGGGATTGTTGATGCCCAGAAGAACAGCAAGAAAGCAGAAGCAGACAATGTAAATTGCACAGGCTCCCCTGGGAATAGAAGAGAAACATTCACTGAATGTCACAGCAGCAGATTCCTATGGCTTAATTATAGAAGTTTTGAGCCTTCTTTATTCTTTTGGACTTATTTTGTTTTCAGGGAGAGTGGTAGAATTTGGCTTTGGTGTCCAAACTTCCTCCAGAGTCTGTGTATCACATGCAATGCTGGACATCTCTGCTGTGGAGATAATTGGAATAATTTGGCTTTCTTAAAAGAAGCAGCACCAGATGGGTGAAACTATCCACAGAGAAAATTATATTTAACCCTTTGTATCCATATTCTAGATGAAGGGAGTAGACAGATGTACAATCTCTAGTGCCCAGCCCATCACTCCTCTCACTGCAGTCTGTTTCTCAGATGGGTCTTGCATAGGGAACAGGGTAAAAACTGGTACAAGCTCTTGTACTTCCTTTCAGATCTTTACATTATAAGTCTGTACTTCCTTTCAGATCTTTCTCTTCAGTATCCCTGCAGCAATATGGTTACAGATTTACTTTCAGAATAATTTAATGCTGCTGGTTCATTTTAGTAGTTCTTTACATCTGGAAGATGCCAATCTGTTTCAATTAGTTCTCAAGGAGACAATAAATCTGTTACAAAAATAACTAGAATAACTGGAAGAATTTTTGGGTTTGTGCCCCTCTTTTTTCCTTTTTTTTAGAATAGCCTTTTCTCTGCTGTTTGCCTCCTGGTTTTGCTACAGGCTCTAGTAAGAACAGAGACATGATGTTCTAGGAGCAGGATCTCAATAGCTAAGAAATTCAGGATTATACAACTTGGGTGCAGAATGATACCTCTCTATCTTCTGAGCCAGCAATAAGGTTTATGACATTCAATTCAAAAATTGTATTTCAAAACAGTAGAATCATCTGTGTAATTTTTCCACTTGAGCCAGTAAGAACAGTTGCTTTAAATCTGTCTTTTATATTGCTTTGACTTTCTAGATTAGCTGTTTCATTCTAACCACCCAGTCATTGGCATCACAGTCACAATTCTTCCCTCTCCCCTTCCCTGAGGAGACTTATATCTAAATATTAAATTAGTGTTAAGTGAAGAATAATTTGAAATGTCTAGGAAATTAAATTTTAAACACTGATCTAAGCTATTCCCTCCATGTCAGACATTACCCACATTACTTGAAGCAATTCTGTGCCACCTCACATCATGCACCACCACAGATTACTGGTTTGAATGTGTGATCATTAAAGACAGGATGATGGGAGAGACAATTATGCCCCTTAGTGCTTTTCTCATCTGTCAACTCCCCAGCCAATATGAGACAGGGACTGTACTCCACACTGCAGAAAGACAAACCAAAATGAGTCTGTGGTCAGCCTTCTGTCACTGTCTGTGGTATTCCAGCCACGTCTTTTCTCCCCAGTCACAGTCAGCATGCAATCTTAGGGCTAATATTGTTTGGTTTTATGTAGTTTTTTTTATTCAGACACTGTGAACTTCATACCTGTAGACCTGATTTGTGGGGAAAAGATCAAAAATGAAAGAAAGCTTCCCATAACAGGAGAAAGGAGGGATAGAATCTAGCAAGCCTTGTGTTAGTGCAAAGGTTGTGCTTTATGTTATTGTATTATAGCAATGTCATCACCCTACTAACCTTAATTTGATTATTCACATATAACTTTTCCTTCCTGGAGATCTGCTGCACCATTTCATGTAAATATGTGTGTACTTTTTCATAGTGGCTGCTGTTAAAACCTCACTTCGTTTTACCTTTGTGTATCAAAAAAGTAACAGTGAAGTAAAGATTTAGGGTACTCTGATGTTTCTCCTCCTGTTATTTGTCTGGAAGGAGAATTTATGATTTATTATTAACAAAGCACTGTTACGGCTTTGAGTATGGGGAGAGGGCTTGATCGAGGCAAAGGACAGGGCACAAAGAACCACCAATGACCTGACCCAGATGTAAAATGTGGCCCTTCATGCAACTTGGCAGGAACACCTGGGCAGAAGAGGTGGCATGCTTTCCTTCAATTAGACTGTTTGTCTATTTTAGCTGTTTAGGATAGCAATTCTTCATTTGTGTTTGGCAGCACAGAGCTACCACTAGTTTTTCCCAGAGGAAAATGGAGTACCCTGCATGCCAAGTGCAAAGAAATTGTACCAGACAATGAGTGTCACTGTGAAAGAACTTTGATAAGGTCATGTGCAATAATATGAACCACTATAAACTGATAAGAATTTTATTTGCAGGTTAATTGTCTGGTTTTAGACTAAAGGTTATTCCAGACAGTCAAACACTTAATTTTAGACCTTTAAACACAGCTGTATGTTTAAGTGTACTGTTTAACTTATATGGAAATAAACTGAGGCATTTCCACTTTTGCCTCAGTTTATTTCCATACTTCTAATCACACTGAGACAACTTGTGTTTTCAGGGGTCTACAAAAAAACCATGTCTGGGAATTTTTGCATCTTCAGAATGTAAACTCCTTTAGATGTCTAAATAGATGAATCAACGACAGAAGGCTGACTGCTTTAAATCATCATGCTTTTTCTTTTTCCTATGTTTACTAGATCAACAGAAGGAATCAGAAAATACTACAAGATGTAACCAATTCCAAGACTTTCTGAAGAGACAGGTCTACAGGTCTGCATTTGCTGTGTACTCTGGAAACCTGACTTCAGTCAAATATTCTGTTAGTCTGCAGCAGATCGAACAACTGCATTGCTGTAAGCTGAGTTTGCTTCTTGACAAATCAGCTTCTGCAATTTCTAGCCATGCTTGTTTAAAGTGGAGGCTGTCCAAGGCAGGGTCCTTCTGCTCTGCCGGTGTTGAGAAACATGCACATGGGGTAGCTTAGAGAAAGATTTAACTCTTCAGTTTCAGTTATGACTGTCTTTCGAGAAGCTAGTCATAAATTTTGGTGGTTTTTCTTCCCAAAATCCTTTGAAGAGCAAGAACTTCTCAGAATGTATCCTTAAGAACTGAGCTTCAGCATTGGGCACAAACCTCCTGGCACAGCTCAGAGCAAAAAGCACACTGGGAATTGTGCAAACCCAGGATCCTGGAGCACTGAGGGTTGTGAACTCCTTGAAGGACAAAATAAAAGAGTACTGTGATGTAGTTGGTAAAAGCTGTATACCAAACAGAGGCAAGGAGGAGAATATCACATTGTAATGCTACTTAAGTGTCTGCAAAAGTTGCAAACAGACCTGTTATGTGGTGTGCACTACTTTGGAGATGGGGAAAATGTTGAAGGAGCTTTTATTTCTCCTCTAAAATTATCTGTAATAGATATATATGTATGCTAAAAAAAGGAGTGGGAGAAGAAAAAAATGCTTTTTGATATTCATATTCAGTAGCTGCACAGAAAAAATCTGATCACTGACTTTCAAAATGAATTTATGGTGTCAACCCATATTAATATGGATAAAATTAATTCAGTACTGACAAAGATTATTCACATAGAAAGAAGTTTTGCAATTTCAAAGAGTGGACTATATTCAAAGAAATTTCAAATCTCTTCTATTTCCAGACTCAAGCGAATGACTTTTCTTTTATTTGCAATTGAGTGCATTCCTCCGATAACCATAACATAGAATTAGGTGCAATAGCATTAGAAAAAAAAAATACATGTGTTTACTTTAATTTTTTTTGGGAGGGGGAAATTGAAATTGCTCAGTTTACTTACACTGATACACACTTAATAATTTCCATCTCTCTTTTCCTCTGGTGTATCCCATTATGTTAGCTAAAAGAAAAGGGAATCAATATCTCACTAGACAGTTCACTGCAGCTTGAAAATCTCTGTGGTAAGGAACTTCAAGAATAAAATAATGTTTTGACTTTGCCTGTTTATCCATGTACTGATTGAGATTAGGAAAAAATTAATGACTGTTTTTGAAAGATTAACATAGGTAGTTTCATTATTGATTCAAGTCATTAATTAAATTCTGCTCAAATTTCCCTGGGTTCATTTGGGCTGCTAAGCCTATTTGTCACTTACATGGCTAATTCAAATGAGAGCTTTATGTTCTGCATTACATGATAAACCACTTCTCTGCTTCTGTTAAGCATGCAGTAACACTTCAAAGCAGCACCTTCTGCTGTGTGTTGCTTCAGAGAGGACTGTCTTTTTCTGTGGGTTTTCAGTGCCTGGAAGACACTCACACACATCATGAAAAGAAAGAAGATGGATTAGACCATTTTCTACAAAAAAATACCTTTCCCAATTCACTTCCCCATTCTTTTCTGAGATGTTTTCAGGTCAGATATTGTTTTCAGGTCAGAAATGCCTCTCTCACCCATGGCTCAAGGAAATGAGCTGTTTGCAGGGAATCTGCTGGAAATTGCATTAGAGGAAGAAATGTTCCTATAAAACTAGAAAACAACTGCAGCCCCAGAATAGCAATGAGCTCCATGAAGCCCTTTCTTAGTTACCAGAATTGCTCACCTTCCTACACTAGTCTACTGCAAAACCTGTGTATGCCATTTGCTGTCTCACACCCAAGAGACGCTCCCTGTGTGGTTAAAAAGAGCCCTTCCTGGACAGGGATGGCTAATCTTCACCACCACAAGTTTTTAATTCAGCTATATTCTATTCCTTAACTATCCATCATAAGGAAAGAGTTGCAGAATTCTAACATCAGCTTATCATGGCTCTGTGGTTTCTGATGGGAAAACAAATATATCACGTAAAGGGAATAAAGTGCTTTTCTCTGGTTATCATTCCACTCCAGGCTTTTGTGTCACAGATTGTCTGGCAGACTCACAATTATTTCCTCCTGCAGCTTCTGGAAATGATCTCTGCACTAAAGAAAAATATGCCCACAGCAGAGATGGCTTTTATTTGTGATATTCTTTTATATTTTTCCATTTTACCATTAACTGATTTTTAGCTCTCAATCTTTTTCATGTGTAGGAAAATAATTTCTGTCAAGACTTGTACTGTGCTCTGGGTAATTGTTGATATACGTGAAATCTGTGTCCTGTTAATGTATTCATATTGTTTTTGATGAGCACACTGGACCTGAGTCACCTCACAGGCTGCGCTGAGCCAATGACACTGCACTTCAGCAGAGCAGATCTGGCTGCCATGAGGAGCTGCACCAAGGGGTGGAGCGGCTCCCAAAGATGCTCTGTTGTAAAGGTGCATACACAGCTGAAACTAATACTAATGCCTAAATGGACATTCCTGTTTAATTTGTTAAATTTCATCTCTTCAGGCTGTCATGAAATCTACAATTTGGGGCGGGTTACAAAATAAAAATGTCCAACACAACTGCTTTTTACTTCGAATCTGATTATCTTTCTAATGAAAGGGAACAGCAGGCGCTTGAATAGGAGCAGGCTGGCTGGTCCATGCCCCGAGAGTGCTCTTCCCCCTCCCGCAGTCCTCGCCCTTGGTACTGCAGCTGGGGCCGCTGCTCCCTGAGGCGACTCCCCCAGGGCCGGGCTTTGAGGCGGCTCCCCCAGGGCCGGGCTCCGAGGCGGCTCCACTAGAGCCGGGCTTTGAAGCGGCTCCCCCAGGGCCGGGCGCCGAGGCAGCTCCCCTAGAGCCGGGCTCTCAGGCGGCTCCCCCAGAGCCAGGCTCCGAGGCGGCTTCCCTAGAGCCGGGCTTTGAAGCGGCTCCCCCAGGGCCGGGCTCCGAGGCGGCTCCCCTAGAGCCGGGCTTTGAGGCGGCTCCCCTAGAGCCGGGCTTTGAGGCGGCCATCTGGCTCCTTCCTGCTGCCCAGCGCTGCAGCACCTCCCAAACACACCAATCCCCACCTGCTATGCTCGGCCTCAGGGCTGGCGGCTGGCCAGAATTGCAGGAATCTGATTGATTCAAATGTCTATCACTAAAAACAAGCCTTTTTTCCCCCTCCCCCTTAACAATTGTGACTGCAGAGCACATTTCCTTGAGAGCTGGGGAAGAACACATTGAGCCTGACACCTGATGAAGTGGTTAGTCTCTGGCTAGCATCCTTCATTTGATGAAAAACATCACATGGAAGGTGTACAATTGCTAGCTGTTTTCCTTGCAATTCCTCAAGTAACTCAGAGAGAACAGGTTCAGAAATGAGCATTTTCTGCCTCTCCATCACTTCCAACACCACCACAGAACGTGTTTATTTTTTCGGTTACTTTTTTGAGTGATTTCAGTAGCTTCCTGTGTATGTATTATGTCTGTGCTTGTGATTCATTGCATTGCTTATGGTTGTTTAGAGTCTGGAAGTCTCCTGTAAAACATGATTTGTAAATACATCCTCCATGTGAGGGAAGGTGGAAAAAAGGGAAGGAGGAGAGAGAATTCTAGCATTCACTGTCTGCTGCTCTGATAACTAGGGAAGTAGAAATAAAAAAAAAAAGTCTGTTGAAAGAAATTTGTTCTTTATTGAAAGAGCTTAAAATGGAGGTTTGAAATTAAGACAAATGGTAAATTATATATACACACGCATTTAACAGTAATTTTACCAACTGTTTGGTTTTAAATCATAGATGCAAAAACAATACTGAGCAAGATGGGAGGGAGCAAGAGCCTGGTAAACTGAGAAATGCCCAGGCTCTTCCCCTCAGCCCATTGTAGACCATTGGTCCTGATTGTCTCTGCTCCAAGCATGTAAGCAGAATTTGGCAGCTAACTGCTGTGAGAAATTAAATGGATCAGTCCCATGTGGCATGTGATGAGAAATACAGAGTCTGTCTTTAATCTAGTTTTATATACCTGACTTTGCAATTTATCTTTATGGTTTTTTCCTACATATGTTTTAGATCTAACCACTCCAAGAACTGAGGAAACCAATGCTGCTATAGAGGAATCATATTGGCTATATTAACATGGCAGGGTCACAATCAACAGTATTGAGTATTTCAGTTCCAACACACAAATCTCCATCACTGGGTGAGATAACAACTCATTCTGTTCTCAGAGCAGCCATATGATGAGGACAATATAAGCTTCTGCTAGCAGTGAAAGGGTGGGGAACCTGGTGATCTCTGTCTCCATGAGGGTCTGAAGCAGGGACTGCTGTCTGGTGCAAGCCCAAGGCTGTTTTGCTCACTTCCCCTTTCCCTTTTCCTTCCCTTTCTTCTTTCCTCCCTCAAGTGCATATTCTTTCTGTCTCATCCCAATACTGTGTCCTCCTTCTCCACTGTGAGATACCAATTTCTCTCTAAATGGTTTGAGATAGCCTCTTTTTCTAGCTGGGAATAGCTCCACTGAAACAAAAATGGAGATCTGAAACCTGTTTTACTCAAACGTATCTGTCCCACAGCAATTTTCATCATCCAGGTGTTTTTTTCCAGTCACACAGACCCAGCCACTTGATCAGCTGCAGCACCTTTGCAAGGGCTGAGAAGAACAGCGGTATAGCAGGTTCCAGTTTGGTTAATTAAACTGTTTTGGTAATGTGGAAAAAGCAATGCATTCCCCTCCTCCAGCTCTTTCTGACACAGCAGAATATTTTTTCCTTGCAATTCTTCCAATAAAACTCAGCCTCAGGCAGAGAACCTGGCATAGAACATTTTAGTCCAAATAGTTAGGCAGAGACACCCAAAACAAGATCTTTCAATGGAAATGTCAGGAGACTGATAATAGGTGATATGACCAGCTTTGTCCACTGCTGTACATCCAGCTCTCCAGTGCACACTGTGCTCACAGGGCAAACTCCAGGGACAGGAAGATTTGAACAAGGGGGTTGAAGTTTTTCTCTGCAAGTTGCCTACAGCTATTCATCTGTGTTCCATTTTATCAGCATCTGTGGCAGGATGCAGCATAATAAATTCATGAGTATTATTAAACAATTAGCCAGGTGACATTTTTGGATTTTTTATTTTCTTCTAGTAAATCTGTAACACTCGTACGTTAGGAAGTGATTGAGTATTCTGCTGGGTCTTAGACCTTAAATAAATAATGTGCCATTTTAAACAGCCAAAGAAACAATGTAAAATGCTTAAATGAAATGGGAGAAAGTAGCCAAAGACAGAAAATTCCCAAGAAGACAAGAAAAACCTCATACCAATGACCTGCACAAGCTTAGTCTTAGAAAATATTGATGTAACATAACCTAAAATTCATCAGTATCCTATGTGAAAAAAATTACTATTCTTTTAGTTTAAACTAAAAAGAAAATTCTAATGTTTGAGGGGTACACAAATTCTTCCAAATGTCTTCCACAAGTATTTCAGAGTTTAATCACATAAAATGTCATGGCCAAACCTTAAGTGAAACTGCCCTTCTTTACAGACCAAGTGGCAAATAATCTCTCCCACAATTTAGTCAAACAAATACAAATTTTAATCTACTCCATGGTACCAGCTCAGCCTTTTTCCTTTTTTAGAGGGGACTTTTATCCCAGAACACTTGTTTTCTTCCTACAAAGTACTCAGGAACATGATACTTGTTGACTTGAGAATGAAGCAGAACTGCCATCTTGCCCTCTACCAGCCATTTGAGTCTTTGCCCTGTCAGAGTAAGTAGATTAAATGTACTAGGTTTGCATAAGAATGGAAAACTAAGTAGTGCATTGCTGTAAGAATGAGTGCTTTTTCCCCTTCACTGTTTGATAGTGGTGAACAGAGATAGAAGCCAGTTCTATCACAAAATCCACATGCAGTTAAAGGATGTGATAATAGCAGCAATAATGAGAACTGCAGCTGGTCCACCTCTGTTCTTCACGTAGGTTGCATATTCATAAGAACATCCTGAAAGATGATTGGGACTATCTAGAAATGACCTGCGACTCCATAAACCTTTCCCAGTGACATAAGGCTGGCAGTCCCAAAACCAGCTCTCAGAGAGGCCAGGTAGCAACAGAAGTTTCAGGAGCTTACCAATTTCATACAACAGCTGGACTGCTGCAGAGTCCTAAAGGGAGAATAAGAGCGGGGCTTCACTGCCTGGTGGGGACTGTGGGAGATTCTCTTCTGCAGCTGTGTCTCTTCACCTTTCCCGGGCTGCCTGGCCTCTGATCAATCTTCCTTGCATACCAGTACACAGGGGATGAAAGGTCCCATGCCACTTTCAGCAAACACAGAGCAGGCTTAGCTAAAAGAGTCTCAGATCAATTTCAAGGTGGATTCTTTATAACGTTGACTGGAGGAGGCTCTGTGTATTGATCTGTATAATAAAATGAGTCCTGAGAACATTTCAATTTTAAGATTATATTTAGCTGGCAATCTAATGTTAATGCCTCAGTGCTGCTGGTTGGCTGCATTTGCCTTGCTCTTCTTGCTCTATATGTCCATTCCCACCTGTGGACTGCTTAAAGTAATTTTTCAAGCAACACTAAGCCAGACTCCTGGAAGCTAATCCTTGATGGATGATGTAATTTGAATGATGGATTCTCATATCTCCTCGAGTAGAGGTACTTTAGCTGTTGTTCCTTCAGATATTTTACAACCAGCAATAACAATAAAAGAAAGAAAGCAAAGGCCTTGAAAACTAGTCACAGTTTTCCTATTGCTATGGAAACTAAATGTTTTGGGTTTTTTTCCCACCCATCAGTACATGCTATTATGCTTTATTACAAAACTCTGGTAAGGCTTATCTTCTTATAGTGAAGAGCTTTATGTAGCTTATGTAACCTTGATTAAATTGTTGCAGAAGTGATAAGTCTAGACTATGAAGTAATGTTCTACAGCACAATTTTAACTTGAGATATTTTGCATACCAGCCTCTGTGGTCACGATTACAGGGGTTTCTCTGCCTGTCTGAGAGAAACTGTGTGGGTTATTTGAAGGCACAAGAAAAACAGCTGTAAGTGATGTCTCCAGGCAACCGCTGGAGGTACAAGACAAAGATCTACAAGACACCTCACTATATTCAGGGAGGACAGTGTTATAGGTATCTCCTTAGATTCAGGCATCCCACTGGAGATCCTGTTACATCCTAATAATCTTATTTCTCTGATCTGCTATGCAGACTTCTATGCAGTGCTGAGAGTTCTCTTAGTTTGTTTCCTAAGACTGTCTGCCTCTGCTCTTTTCAATATCCATACATTGACTGTATGTGGAAGCAAAAAAACTTTTGCCCTATAGTATTAGGTAGGTGTTATGTCCTGTCAGGTATTGCATGAATAGATATTTTGGAAAAATCTTTTAAATTAATTAATCCTTGTTTTTTCCATGCTTCAAGTACTGACTTGTCTGAAGTCCTACATAGAACATAATTTTGACAAATTCTTGCCATATGAGGCAGCTCTGTCTGGTGCCATTCTTAGAGCTGGTAAAGCCCAAGTGTATTGGGTGTTTATGGAAAGGTGTTCATAGTGGGTGGGATGCAGAGTGGCCTCTGAGGAGGAGCTGAGCCTGCCATCCAGGCTGGTGATGCCTTTTTGAAAACATATCTAAGAAAACACATCTAAGAAAAGCCTTATTTTCTGCAGGACAGAAAAATACAAACTGAACAGAGGTGCCTCCTTTTTATACTCATCAGAAGAAACACACATCTACCATTAACACCAGCACCTCCCAGGA